>NC_064619.1:611879300-612180394 GCF_023898315.1 Schistocerca nitens
AATGGGTGCATGAAAAGTTCGAAGAAATCGAAAAACAAATGATTGTCGGAAGGACTGACTCAGCATGTAGGAAACTCAAAATAACTTTCAGTGAAATTAAAACCAAGGGTGGCAACATTAAGAGTGCAACCGGAATTCCACTGTTTAATGCAGAGGAGAGAGCGGATAGGTGGAAAGAGTACACTGAAATCCCGTATGATGGGGAAGATTTGTCTGATGTGATAGAAGAAGAAACAGGAGTCAGAAGAGATAGGGGATCCAGTATCAGAATCAGAATTCAAGAGAGCTTTGGTGGACTTAAGATGAAATGATGTTGAAGGGCTAGATATCATTCCATCAGAATTTCTAAAATCATTTGGGGAAGTGACAACAGAACGACTATTCACGGTGGTGTGTAGAATTTATGAGTCTGTCGACATACCATTTCACTTTTGGAAAAATATAATTCACACATTTCCGAGGAGTGCAAGAGCTATGAAGTGCGAGAACTATCGCACAATCAGCCTAACAGTTACTGGAACAAGCTGCGCCGACCCACGAAGCTGAACTGTTCAGCGTCGTGGGTCAGAGCAGCTTGTTCGATGGAAGTCCACCTGACGTTCTTCAGTCTAAAGATGACCCTTAAGGATTGAAACCGGTCACTCCGATAAAAGAAATTTGAGATCAAGACTGTTTTTTAATTATATATATTTAATTAAGTACGTATCACACTGTGCACTAGGGCACAGTAACATAACTTGCCCTCTTTCTGATGTGCGCGTCGATGACGTACAAAACCCCAGTTGACATGACCATCTTACACTTGAAACATTATGCCTTTCAAGACCATAACAATAGGGTGACCAAAACCATCATGTCCGACAATGCTTCTGGGTGCATTATGTGTTTTCACTTCTCGCCGCATGACGGTACATAATGTCGGTCATATTCCTGGTGTTTAACACCGCTAAGTGGGCAAATTGTTTGTGTGCTTGTTGAGGGTCAACGTTCGGCCAACTAAGTGCTGCCCTCTACCTCATCTACACCCTGTGCATCTGCACGGTCAGGTGAGATATTACTGTGGGGCACTGCACCAGATTCACGCAGTTTAGTGAAAATACGAGTCAGTCTCTTGAATGTGGTACAGCGTTGTCAGAATATTGTATACTGTGTTCTGTACAAGCAGCGTTTACATAGGTATATCTGTTAACAATTGCCACATCGACATACTCATCACTTCTAAAAATGTTGCACCACAGTCAGCCAATAAATCATTTCAACAGTTGAAAAATTAAATTATGTAACTTCAACCATAGCTTTAAAAAATGGTTCAAATGGCTCTGAGGTCATCAGTCCACTAGAACTTACAACTACTTAAACCTAACTAACCTAAGGACATGACACACATCCATGCCCGAGACAGGAATCGAACCTACGACCAGACAAGCACCTAGAACCGCTGCCGGCCGCGGTGGTCTAGTGGTTCTAGGCACGCAGTCCGGAACCGCGCGACTGCTACGGTCGCGGGTTCGAATCCTGCCTCGGGCATGGATGTGTGTGATGTCCCTAGGTTAGTTAGGTTTAAGTAGTTCTCAGTTCTAGGGGACTGATAACCACAGTAGTTAAGTCTCATAGTGCTCAGAGCCATTTGAACCATTTGAACCTAGAACCGCTCGGCCACACCGGCCGGCATATCTTTAAAAACTTGACCTTTAAAACAGCAGTGACAAATCCCTCTAACATACTGTATATAAACTGATCGGCCAGAACTTTATGACCACCGACCTACTATCGATATAAAACCGTCCAGGCGATGGCAGCATCACCTGGCGAGGAATGACTGCTAACCTGGTACACGCACAGTGCATGTAGTATCAGTGAGCCTATTGTCCATGTGTAGGAAGCTGAAGGTCCATGATCTATCTGAGTTTGACCGAGAGCACTTTGTGATGACCCGTCAGGGTCTGGACGAGCATTTCGGAAATTGCAGGACTCGTTCGGTGTTCGAGGAATGCTGTGGTGAGTGTCTTCAACACGTGGCAAAGAGAAGGTGAAACGACGCCCAGACGTTGTGGGACAGGGCAGCCACCACTCATTACATACGTTGGACGTCGTTGGCTGGGCAAACTGGTAAAACAGGACAGGTGGCGAACTGTGGAAGAGCTAACATCAGACTTTAATGCTGGGTGGTGTGTGTCTGAACACCCCCTGCACCAAACACTCCTAATGATGTGCCTCCACAGCCGACCACCTGTGGATATGCCAATGTAAACACGACATTGGCAACTACGACTGAAATGGGCACGTAACCATCTGGACGTTGGCACAGTGGCAGAGCGTTTCATGGCCTGACGAATCCCGATATCTTCTTCATCATGTCGATGCGCTGACACGAATCCGTCATCTTCCAGGGAAACTGCTCCTAGACACATGTACTGTGGGACGGATACAAGATGGCGGCGGCTCCATTACGCAATGGGAAACATTCAAGTTGGCGTCCATGGGTCCAGTGGAGCTCGTGCAAGGCACCATGATGGCCAAGGAGTATCTTACACTGGTTGCACCTGTTCATGCCGATCATTTTTCGCGACGGCTGTGGCATTTTTCAGCAAGGTAATGCGCCATGTCATAAGGCCAGGAGTGTGATGGAGTGATTCGAGGAACACAGTGGAAACTTGTAATTGATGTGCTGGCCCCCAACTCGACAGATTTGAACCCGATGGAACACATCTGGGACGTGATTGAACGTCGCGACTGACCTCATCTCCCCGCTTCCCGGAATTTACGGGAATTAGGTGACTTCTGCATGTACATTTGCTGCCTCCAGCACCCTACCAAGGCCTCACAGCTTCGATACCGTTGTTATGCGTGCCAAAGGTTGACTTATTAAGTAGATGGTCATAACGCTCTGGCTGATCAGTACATGCAAGCAATAAAATTTGGCGGCTGGTCCCGGCGGAGGTTCGAGTCCTCCCTCGGGCATGGCTGTGTGTGTTTGTCCTTAGGATAATTTAGGTTTAGTAGTGGGTACGCTTAGGAACTGATGACCTTAGCAGTTAAGTCCCATAAGTTAAAAAAAAGAAAAACAAAAATAAAATTTGGACACATGTTGTACGGCATAATGTGTACTACAAACTGCTAAAAAAGTATTAGTAATATGTTCATGCAGAAAAATATCCTGGGTCGGAAGAATGGTGTTGAACGATTAGTCACCACAGAAAGTAAGAAATATTTCGCAACCCAGAGGGCCTCTACGTAACTAAGCATAATGTTTTCACCATATTTTTCCTGAAAGAGCGCTTCAAAAACGGCACGTTATGGTGCAGTTTCCTCCTCTCGAGCGGCACAACCAGCCACTCATCACACTTCCAATTTAAACGGAGGCTGAGAGGGAACGGCAAAAAGCTCCGCGCGCAGAAAGTGGTCCGTACGAATGCACCAGCGGCAGCCAGAAGGGAAACTCGTGCTAGGCCGGTAAAAACATTAGTTACGGCCGGTGTGTGTAAAGGGGTCGGGTGGGGCTCTATGGCTTGTCCATGAGGGTGGCAGGGGGGGGGGGAGCGTGGGAGGCGCGGAGGGAGGGACGTCTGCTGAACAAACGGCCACCCTGCATTCGCTTACAGAGTTACAAATTGGCCATCAGCGCTAGCTGCCAAGTATTCTCTCATCAGCAGGGCCGTAAGCTAAACCTGTGCTGCAACTGCTACCTGCAAGCATTTTGCGATAACTAAGCCGAGAAAGTGCAGTTTTCCAGTTCTTATTATTCTTTCTCAAACCACTAGGCATCTGTTTCTCTCGTCCTTCCGTTCAGTGCCTCTGTTGTCAGTTATTACTTGCGATTTCATCTGTCCACTATGATAAACCTTTTGCATTTCTTTTATGTTTTCGTCTTCTTTAAAGGCAAAGAGAGAATATGAAGCGGTAGTCCATCATAGAGCCTATGCCTACCGTCATGTATTTTTGACTTTCAGTTGTTAAAAAACAGGATTTTTTCTGGTACCAGTAGGAGGAGGGAAGGATTCGCGCTCAGCTAGTGAACGAGTGACAAGCACGCCATTTTTAGCGAGTAATTGTAGACCGCCATTTTGGGGTCGCTATGAATAAGTGAGGAGTATGTATTTCATATGCGCACCGTTTAGAAAAATACAGTATTGTTTTATTAACAGAAAGGTCGTGTGAGTTGTTATTTCAAGTAGTACAATAATTACAAGAACTGAAGCCCGCCTGTGTACTTTGGAAAATTACGAAGATCGGATAAGTTTAATGGGAACACGGTCAAGACTTCAAAGGTGAACATGGCGACCAAACGTAGCATTATAAAGAATGGTAAGCACAAATCTACAGTGGAGAAAGAAACTACTTCGCCCTGCAATATAAAATGAACTAATACGAACTTATTTCCAGGCATAGCTCAGCTTATTGTACTTGTCATTCATGCCGAAAAATTAATCTCATTAATTCAATACATTTTAAAAAGCCACGCATTTAAACATTTGAGTATCATCTATTCCATTATTTTATTATATTATAAAGTGGCGGAAATAAGTCTCTTTATTTAGGGAGACAGTATACCACCCCTTTCTTAGTATACTTATTGATCATCTTCCTTCAGTTCGCCAATTCATAATTATTCTGTATTTATATTCATCCATTCATGTGACAATAAGAATATAATAATCCCAATTCCAAAGAAAGCAGGTGTTGACAGGTGTGAAAATTACCGAACTATCAGTTTAATAAGTCACAGCTGCAAAATATTAACATTAACTCTCTACGACATCGAGTATAGATTTAAGTGTCAGGAAGTGCTTTCTGAAAGTATTTGTGTGAAGTGTAGCCATGCATGGAAGTGAAACATGAACGATAAACAATTATGGCAAGAAGAGAATAGAACATTCTGAAATGTGATGCTACAGAAGAATGTTCAACATTAGATGGGTAGATCACGTAACTAATAAAGATGTACTACATGGAATTGGGGAGAAGAGATTTTTGTGGTACAACCTGACCAGAAGAAGGGATCGGAGGCAGAGCACAAAATGGTTCAATTGGCTCTGAGCAATATGGGACTTAACTTCCGAGATCATCAGTCCCCTAGAACTTAGAACTACTTAAACCTAACTAACCTAAGGACATCACACTCATCCATGCGCGAGGCAGGATTCGAACCTGCGACCGTAGCGGTCTCGCGGTTCCAGACTGTAGCGCCTAGAACCGCACGGCCACTCCAGCCGGCGGCAGAGCACATTCTGAGGCATCAAGGGATCACCAATTTAGTACTGGAGGGTAACAGTCATAGAGGTTTGCAAGAGATGAATACAGTAAGCAGATTCAGAAGGATGTGGGCTGCAGTAGTTACACCGAGGCTTGCACAGGACATAGCAACTTGGACAGCTGCATCAAAGAAGTCTTTGAACTGAAGACCACAACAACAACATTTGAATGGTGGGCTCCATGTTGTTCCCAAGTGGTGCAGCGACCATAAACCATAAAATTACTAAATATGCAACAACCAGCCGCAAAATCATGTTTTACTTATTCACTTTTGCAAATCGATTTCAACTGATTAACAGCCATCATTGGTGCTTTCAACCTATATGTGCCCTGAGTAGACATAAAGTCTTTATTTTTGACCTCTGTTTAAGACAGAATTACTACTCAGGGCACATATTGGTTGAAAGCACCGACGATGGCTATTAATCAGTTGATATCGATTTGCAAAAGTGAATAAATAAAAAATGATTTTGCGAATGGTTGCTGTGTATTTGGTAACAACAAAATTTTTTCTGCACTCCTTAATGCCTCCATTTATGATTTCGAGTGCAAGTTCTTGTACGATTGTTGTATTCTGTATCATGTCACATAATCTTTTGCCAGTTCCAAAGTCTAAAATACATCATATCAACAACTTGTATTCTTAGATTCTTTTTTCCTAATGTCATGGGCCAGTGGCGAAGAGGCAGGGTTTTCAACTAGTAATCAAAACGTCTAGTTCGTGGGTTATCACTTACCCACTGACAAAAATTTTCAATAAAAATCATCAGCAGTAACTGTCGAAGACTTCCAGTATCAGGGGTCAGCCTTCTTCTGCCAACGGTCTTGTCAAAGAGGGTGGTGCAGAGGACAGACATTCAGAGCAACCACTTGCCCATGAGGTTGGAAACGTGCTTGAAAGGTGGAAGAATCAGCAATGATAAGCGGCATGAGGATGCAGTACAAGCTGAAAATTATTGCATTAAAGACAGTGTGTATCCACGATACGTGCAGCCTGCAATTGCGAAAGGGTGATGATAGTCTCTCCATTGGCGAATGATTCCGGTTTAGTCCCTCTGTCGGATCTCCGGGGGCGGCTTCCTAGTAGGAGGTGACAAAAGGAAAGAAAGACATTAGAGGTGAAATACTAGAAAAGTATAAAGAATGGAATAACCAAGCTAATGAGTAAGGAAGTCAGTGAATTGTAACGAAAAGAATAAGGATTTTGGTGTATGTGAGTTATTATCAACAGCAGTAGAAAATGGTATGACGTGTGTACGGATTATATGAGTATACTGAACAAGCAGTTCGTATATTATAGTAAATGAAAATATATTCCTTATGGGGGGATTAGAATGCAGTAGTACGGAAAGGAACAGAAGAAAGAGTTGCAAAATATTTGGATCGGTAGTAGGAATAAGAGAAGGGAATGACTAAAGTAGGTCTCCAATAAATTTCACCTACAGCACTCACACAGTTCAAAGATCATTAGTTCAGGAAGTGCATCCAGAGATAAGGTATTCTTAGAGATAACGAAAGATTCTATCTGGATCACGTCATGGGCTTAGAGAGATTCCGAAATCATATATTGAATTGTGCGATGTACCCGAGAGCAGATATAAACATGGCTCAAAATTTAGTAATAATTAAGAGTAGGTTGAAGTTTAAGAAACTCGTCCGAAAAAATCAACGTGCAAAGAAGTAGGATACTTAAATACTGAGGAATAATGAGACGTGTTTGAAGCTGTCTGAGACTGTAGATACAGCGACACTGAATGCTACAAAATGCAATTCTGTTGAAGAGGAATAGACATCTCGGAAAAGGGCAGTCATGGAAATTGGACAGACAGATATATGTCAACAGAAAATAGCATCCAAGACAATTTGCGCAACCGAAGAAATACTTGTATACAAATTCACTGAGGAAAGAAGAAAGTACAAAAATGTTCAGTCAAATTAAGAATTACAGAAACATATTTCATTTAGGAATGTAAAAAATAGAAAGCGCAGGAAAGGCATGGCGAAATAGCAGGATAATGTGAAGAAGCCCAAAAAGAAATGGCAATCGGAAGGACTGATTCAGCATAGTCAACTCAAATCAAAACAACCTTCGGTAAAGAATTAAGAGTGCAACTGAAATTCCCCAGTGAAGTGCAGAAGTAAGAGACGATAGGGCGAAACACTACATTGAAAGCTTCTACGAGGTAAAAGACTCGTCTGATCACGTAATTGAAGAAGACATGTAGCAGCTATGGAAGACATAGGGGATCAAGTATTAGAGTTAGTGCTTAATAGAACTTGGTAAGACGATGAAATAAGGCAGAAGAAATAGGTAGCATCCCATAGGATATTTGTAATCATTGGAGGAAGTGCCAACCAAGCGACTATTCAAGTTGATGGATTAAAAATATGAATCTAGAGATATACCACGAGACTTTCTTGACCTGTTGTACAATCAACTTAACGGCTTATGCACCCATGTTGCTGAAAATAATACACATATCGACGAATACTGAGGATCTGCTAAATGCTCATTTTGGTTTTCGGAAATGTTAGAGCACTATAGAGACAGTTCAATCATTCACATTCATAACGGCACCAAATGCTTAACAAAAGTCGAGACTCGTACATAAGATTCGTCCAACAGGAAAAAGCTTTCGAGAAATAAAGTACTAGTAAGTTGTAGGGAAATACAGATAATACACAATATATACAAGCTCCAAGAGAGTACTAAAAGAATGGAAACTAAGAACGAAGTGCTCGGATTGAAAAGGATGTAAGACGGAGACGTAGTATTTCACCTCTAACGTACAACCTGTTCATCGAAGAAACAATCAGAGAAACGATAGAAAGGTTCAAACGTATGGTTAAATTTCATGGTGAAACATATCAGTGGTAAGATACGCTGATAAGATTAGTATCCTCAATTACCGGATCAGTAAGCACCACATACTGGACCATTACACAAAAACAGAAACATGGCAAGCTAATGATACCGAAGTCGTGTTTCAAGAGAAGGTCAGTAATCGTGGTCTTGAACTAGAGACAGATTAAACTGGTGCGACTTACGAGTGGCAGTGCGAGCTTTAGGAAATATCCACACACGGCGAATATGGATGAAGCCACCGAATGTAGGCTACGTAGTGAGGATGAAATTGCACCAACCCACCTTCTAGTGGGAAGGGATGGAAGGCAGGCGACACAAAATATTCGCTCATTACGCCCTGAATACAGATGTGTAAGTCGCTTAGGAATGAAATGAATAGGAAGTGCAGGGAAGCTAAGATGAAATGGCTGCGTGAGAAACGAGAAGAAATCGAAAAAGAAGCGATTGTCGGAACGACTGGCTCAGGATATATAAAAGTCAAAACAGCTTCGGTGAAATTTAAAGCAAGGGTGGTAACACTAAGAGTGCAACGGGAATTGCACTGTTAAATGCAGAGTAGAGAGCGGATAGGTGGAAAGAGTGCATTGAAGGCCCCTATGATGGGTAAGATTTGTCTGATGTGATAGAACAAGAAAAAAGTGTCGATTCAGAAGAGATAGGGGATCCAGTATTAGAATCAGAATTCAAGAGAGCTTTCGTGGACCTAAGATAAAATAAAGCAGAAGGGATAAGTAACATTCCATCAGAATTTCTAAAATCATTGGGGGAGGAGGTAACAAAACGACTATTCTCATTGGTGTGTAGAATGTATGAGTCTGTCGACACACCATCTGACTTTAGGGAAAATATCATCCACAAAATTCCGAAGACTGCAAGAGCTGGCAAGTGCGAGGTCTATCGCACGATCAGCTTAGCACCCCATACATCCAAGCTGATGACAAGAATAATATACAGAAGAATGGAAAAAAATTGAGTATGTGTTAGATGACGATCAGTTTGGCATTAGGAAAGTTAAAAACACCAGAGAGTCAACATTGCGGTTGATAATGGAAGCAAGACTATGGAAAAATCAAAACACGTTCATAGGATTTGCCGACCTGGAAAAAGCATTCGAGAATGTAAAATGGTGCAAGATGTTCGAAATTCTGAGAAAAATAGGGGAAACTATAGGGAATAATAAGAGTGGAAGACCAGGAACGAAGCGCTCGGAGTAAAAAGACTATAAAGACAGTGATGTTGTCTTTCGCTCCTACCGTGTACATCGGAGAAGCAACGATGGAAACGAAACTAAGGTACAGGAGTGGAATCAAAATTCAAGGAGAAAGAATATCAATGATAAGATTCGCTGCTGACATTGCTATCTTGAGTAAAAGTGAAGAAGAATTACAGGCTTTGCTAAATAGGACGAATGGATACAGAATATGGATTCAGAGTAAATCGAGAAAGGTGAAAGTAATGATAACAGCGAGAAACTTAACATCGGGATTGATGGTCACGAAGTAAATAGAAATGCCGTGTGGTTAGGGTGTCTCGTCCGGTAGACCGATCGTCTGCTGCGAGTCGTTCGAGTTGACGCCACTTCGGCAACTTGCATGTCGATGATGACGATGGTAAGGACAACACAACACCCAGTCCCTTAGCGGAGAAAATTTCCGACCCAGCCGGGAATCGAACCGGGGCCGTTAGGTATGACATTCCGTCGCGCTGGCCACTCAACTACCACCAGAGGCGGACGCGAAGGAAGTGAAGTGAAGGAATTCTTCTGCCCATACAGAAAAATAACCAATGACGGACGGGGCAAGGAAAACATCAAAAGCAGACTAGCATTGACTAAAAGGGCATTCCTGGCCAAGAGAAGTCTACTAGTATCAACTATAAGCCACAAATTGAGGACGAAATTTCTGGGAATGTACTTTTCGAGCACAGCACTGTATGGTAGTGAAACATGGACTGTAGCAAAACCGGAACGGAAAAGAATCGAAGTATTTCAGATGTGGATGTGGTGCTACAGACGACTATTGAAAGTTAGGTGGACTGATAAAGTAAGGAAAGAGGAGGTTCGTCGCAGAATCGGAGAGGAAGGAATATGTGGAAAACACTGACAAGGAGAAGGGAAAGAATGATAGGACATCTCTTAAGACACCAGGGAATGACTTGCATGGTACTGGAGGGAGCTGTAGAGGGAAAAACTGTAGAGGGAGACAGAGATTGGAATACATTCGGCAAATAATTGAGGACGTAGGTGCAAGCGCTACTCTGAGATGAAGAGGTTGGCGGGTCGCATCAAATCAGTCAGAAGACTGAGGTCTCAAATGCCCTGATGAAATCGTCTCTAATAAGGAGTTAGTAAAGGGTCTCCTACTATTCTGTAAGTATAACGGTTCGCTTTACTAGAAGCACAGGTTTACAAACCTCACAATAAACTCATTGTCGTTGCGGCCAACAGGGGGATAAGATGATTGTTTATTCGTCTCTCTGCGATAATCAAATCAAGCAGATCCACAACGAAAGTGGCGAAGAATTACAGGGCGTGCTGAATGGAATTAACAGTGTAATGAGTACAGAATATCGAACGAAAGTGATCCAAAGAAAAACGAAAGTTAAGAAGTGCAAGAGAAACGAGATTGGTGGAGAACTTAAGATCAAAACTGATGACCACGAGGTAGTCGAAGTTAAGGAATTCCGTTGTCTGTGGCAGAGGAAGTCATGTATGACGCTATGAACGGACAGATGGAGAAATATGTTACGTGATCGACGCAGGTATTAGGTAATATAACCTAGGAGATTGTCCTAGGCGTCGAGTGTTCATCAAAGGTGAAGTGCCTCAGGAAAGTGTGAGATAACAGTTCTATTGTTCACGCACATTGGCGATGTTTCGCACAGTGTGGGCAGTTGTCTAAGACTGTTTGCTGGCGACACTATTGTGAATAGGAAAGCGTCCCGTTATTGTCGTCATGAACGGGTTCAGGATGACTAGTGCAGATATTCATTAGGTGCTACGAAAGTCAGGTTGCTTTAAATACGAATGAACGTAAGTTCATGCAAATGTTTTTTTCCAATCTTTGATCACGATGTAAAGTCCTCCGACGACAGGAATAAAAAGCATGTTACAGCTTGGGTAAGCTCATGCGCCTGGATAGAAGAAAATATCATGAAATGTTGTGTGTATACTGCCAGCCTAGGTTATGTCGATTATCTGTCCAGGATATAATACGAGCGATATGAAAGTTGACAAGCGCATGTGGACAGTATTAACGAACGCGAAATAACCACTGCATTACTTACAGAGGTCGTCTAAGAGTGTAGCGCACGTATGAAGAGCTTGCGTTCGAAAAGCCGATACCTCGAGTAGCCCTGCTTCTTGAGTGTTTGGGATACACAACGAGTCTGATTAGAGGAAGACACCGAAGTAATTCAGAAGCGCGTACTAGATTTGTTAGCGGTCGAGTTCATGAGTGCGATTATGTTACGAATTGTTTAGTGAGCTTATATGGGAATCTCTGGATAGAAGAAATCGACATTCCCCCGAAACGCGTGGGTGGAAGCTTAGAGAAACGACATAAGCGGCCGACGGCAGAACGTTGGTACTCCCTCCGACGCACACCTCGCGTAATGATAGTAAAGAATTCAGTTCTCGTTCAGAGGGAGACATGAAATTTATTTCCGTCACTCTGTATACAAGTGGATCAGGAAAATGATCGATTAGCGTCGCTACAGACTTCTTTCGACCTGGCACTCTACAGTTGTTTGCAGAATACGTACGTAGACGTATTCAAACAAAGGGGGAACTGAAAGATTTTGATGCGTACTGGAAATTATTATTGGCTCTCAAGAAGAACTAACACTTGCATTGCTGCGTCAGATACTTCGGACGTAGTTAGTGTTGAAAAAACTTGGCAGTGTTGGGACCATAACTAATGAGCTGCTTTAATGGTCCTCTTCTGAATAAGTAGTTGTTGTGTTTGTATCAGTTTGTTTTTCTGGCTTGAGTTTCATATTCATTTGCTATTCTGATGAAGCAGACTTTTGCATATCAGAGTTGGGTTTGCTCGGCTTCTCTGTGGATGTGGACGATGGGCGTATAACAGCGGTCAATAAGTGTACACCATGTTTCCAAAGATGTTACTTGTTCCGCGCAGGCACAAAGCAACACTGAAAGAAGCTACGATTTGCACAATGCTCTTGTAATTGACTAGTACTAATGGTTGAAACGTCGGAGTGATAGTAAGTTAGTTAATTACATGTTTCATAAATCATGTGATTGATCCCTTTATCGAAATGATGTTGAACGAGTCAATTTACAGGATTTGTATAAATGATTATTTTAACATTAATGAAATCACTGTCATTTTACACCTGGTGGTGCAACTACACCTAAAAACAAATTTATGGTAGCAGTGATTAAATTTCTGCAGCTATCATTAGAAATACGACCAATTCAAACCATTCTGCCATATTCACAATACTGCTGCGCACGAGACCATATGTTGTTAAGTTTTTTAGCGATGTGCCTTGATTGAGCAACGTCAAATTTTGTTAGGCGCATGTTTATGCATATGTAGACCACTATGAAGAAAATTTAACAACAATTTAACTAATGGTTTTCATTATATGCCTTTTTGTGTATGAAATGTACTGACACTTATTTATATGTGTATAGTGCGTAACAGTTATTACACTGTATACCGATATACACTTATACAGACGACGGTAGTATAGGGTACATAAGGTATAAATAGGTAGTATATTAGCCGAGCTGTCATTTGTACTCACAAGGGAACCTCCCCATCGCACCCCCCTCAGATTTAGTTATAAGTTGGCACAGGGATAGGCCATGAAAAACTGAACACAGATCAATCGAGAAAACAGGAAGAAGTTGTATGGAACTATGAAAAAAATAAGCAAAATATACAAACTGAGTAGTCTGTGTGGAAGATATGTCACATTAAGGTAGCTGTTAACGGAGGACCACCGTGGTCCCGTGGTTACCGTGAGCAGCTACGGAACGGAAGGTCCCTGGTTCAACCCTCCCTCGAGTGAAAAGTTTTAATTTTTTATTTTCAGACAATTATCAAAGTTCATGCACTCAGACAGACATGATCAACTCTGCTCTCCAAAATTCCAGGACATGTTCAGATTTGCTTGGACACATGCAGGATTTGACGGTCTACACACGGAAAAACTTGAAAACGTTAAAAACGTTTGTTTTGACAGAGCACAGGGAAAACTGTGCGACTGTGAAACAGTTGCATTCATTTGTTGCCGTTTATGCGAAAAACTCAATGTTTTCATCACTTTTTTGGGAGTGATTATCACATCCACAAGAAAACCTAAATCGGGCAAGGTAGAAGAATCTTTTTACCCATTCGCCAAGAGTGCAAGTTAGGTGGGTCGACAACATATTCCTGTAATGTGACGCACATGCCGTCACCAGTGTCGTATAGAATATTTCAGACGTGTTTTCCTGTGGAGGAATCGGTTGACCTATGAATTTGCGATCAAATGTTTTCGGTTCCTATTGGAGAGGCACGTCCTTTCGTCTACTAATCGCACGGTTTTGTGGTGCGGTTGCAAAACACAGACACTAAACTTATTACAGTGAACAGAGACGTCAATGAATGAACGGTCAGATCGTAACTTTGCGAAAATAAAGTAAGTAAAGTTTTTGCTCGAGGGAGGATTCGAACCAAGGACCTCTCGTTTCGCAGTTGCTCACTCTAACCACGGGACCACGGCGCTCTTCGTGTTATCTAGTCCTAGATGTTGGATATGTTACACTTGGACTACTCAGTTTTTATATTTTGTTTATTTTTTCATAGTTCCACACAACTTCTTCCTGTTTTCTCGATTGATCTGTGTTCAGTTTTTCAAGGCCTATCCACTGTGTCAATTTATAACTAAATCTGAGGGGGGGTGCGATGGGGAGGTTTCCTTGTCAGATGGTTCGTGTGAACAGGTTTTCAATGCTATTATGGCAGGAGGATGGGAATTAATAGATGTCGAACGCGAGTGGTAGTTGGAGCTAGATGGGTGGGAGATTCCATTTCGGAAACTGTTAGGGAATTCAATATTCCGAGATCCACAGCGTCACGAGTGTGCCGAGAATGCCAAACTTCAGGGATTACCTCTCATTACGGACAACGCAGTGGTCGACGGCCTTCTCTTAATGTCCGAGAGCAGCGGCGTTTGCGTAGAGTTGCCGGTGCTAACAGACAAGCAACAAGGCGCGAAATACCAGCGGAAAGCGATGCGGGACGCACGACGAACGTATCCGTTAGCACAGTGCGGTGAAATATAGCGTTAATGGGATATGGTAGCTGAAGACAGACGCGAGTTCTTCGCTAACAGCACGACAGCGCCTGCAGCGCCTTTCCTGGGCTGGTGACCATATCGGTCGAACCCTTGACAACTGGAAAACGGTAGCCTCGTCAGATGAATAAGGACTTCAGTTGGTAAGAGATGATGGTAGGGTTCGAGTTTGACGCAGACCCCACGAAGCCATTGAAGCAGGTTGTCAACAAGGCACTGTGCAATCTGGTTCCATAATGATGTGGGTTGTGGTTACACGGAATGAACTGGGCTCTGTGGTCCAACCGAACAGATCGTTGGCTGGAAATTTACATGTTCGGTTAGTTGGAGACCATTTTCAGCCATTCATGGACTTCATGTTCCCAAAGAACGATGGAATTTTTATGGATGAAAATGCCCCATGTCACCAGGGCACAGTCGCTCGCGAATGGTTTGAAATGCATTCTGGATACTTCGAGCAAATGATTTGCCAAACGGATGACCCGACAGGAATCCCACCGAATATTTATGGAACATAATCTAGAGGTCAATTTGCGAACAAAATCCCGCTCTTGGCAACACTTTCGCAATTATGGGCGGCTACAGAGGCACCACGGTGCAGTATTTCTGCAGGGGACTTGCAACGAGTTGTTCAGTCCATGCCACGTTGAGCTGCTGCACTACGTCGGCCAAAAGGAGGTCCGACACGATATTAGAAAGTGTGGCATGACATTTGTCACCTCAATGAGGCCATCCATGGAAAGTGCCTGACCCACTGAAGGAAAGCTTGATCCGACCGGTAACACATAATTTTATTTTTCAAAACCTCCGTTAATGGTGAATATTCAAGTTATACTGAAAATAAAATACTAATCACAATATCTGAGGGTTTTGCCGCAGATTTCCTTTAGGTGGCCCATCGTTGGCAAGCTTGCCCCACTATTTAATGCTGACATATTATTTGTCACATTTTTACCCAGGAGATTATGGATGTAGCGGATCTAACGACTGACTGAGAGAGTTAATGAGAGAGGGTGTGCGTACAGCCATGCTTCTCCGCATTATCCCTACAAAACAAACCCTCGTCCATTTGCTCTCTCCTTCTGCCTCTCCCAGGAACATATGTCAAACTGCCCCGAAATTTCTAGAATGAATGAATTGTGTTTATATCCAGTACCTTAGACTAGAGTTGACTGCCACACATGTTGTTTGGCTGATCAATCTCAGACTGTCAGTTCCATAGCAGTCATACTCATGACTGAACTACGTAACTTCCGACACCTTCAAACGTCTGTGAATATAAAGCACTGCCCAAAACGAAAAGAAACAACCCAAAGGCATCAAATTACAAAAGTAGAATGCAGCAAGTCACATCGCTTAAGCATTTACGAGTGGTAGTAATAAGCAATTTCAACTGTATTGAAATCTTAAAATCGGTAGTAAGCATGCAGAATTATAGATGTGGATTTGTTGGTAGGGTTCTGGAAAACTGTGTTGCTTCTGTAAAGGAAATGACGTGGCGTAACGTTTGTTGAGATTCTGGTGATAATTTCTGAACATAGACGCACTACTGTGTGATCCACAAGTGGAGGAAGATCGTACCCTTACCTCACAGAAAAGCTGTTTGGAGTCTATATGACAAAAGCAATAACTTAATTGTATTATTTTACATCTTCGGCAGTGGAATTTTTCGGTACAAAGAAAACTTTTAAGAAAATCATGTAAGGATACAGTTTTAGTTAATATGTCCCACAGGCATCAAAGTACTGGATTATCGATTTTCATGTTCGTCAGTTTATACAGTTAGTGAGTCAGTCGAGTCGAGCGGAGGCAATCAGAACGTAGAGTTAGAAGCGTCCCCTTACCTGTTTCAGTATGAAACAGGAGATTCACACGGAGGCTAACAAAGTCTGTGAAGAGTGATGAATATCAATCAGTAATATGGGGGAAGAAACTTTCATTAGAAGTTACTAGAGAGACGGAGTTCTGATTAAGAGTGACTAAAGTTAACATCCGTATATAAATAATAATAAGCTGTAATAGTCATATACGATGTTTTTTAACAAAATGTTTGTGATTTATATTGGGAACAATGCTGAGTGACAGAACCTATGTCGAAGATGATACTGCACCAATAGTTCGTTACAAGTGTAAAATCAGTGGAATTCAGGTACTTGTCAAATAAACGAACATATTTATGTATTTTGTAAAGTACGAGTTACTGAGTCTAGATCATACTATTAGATAGGTCTTACGCGAAGAAGAGAGTTCTGAATGATCTTAGTCGAAACAAGGTCACCAGAGTAGCAATCGACCGCAGAATTATTGAGATCATTGGTGGAGGCAACTTTGACAAAACTGTTCCACCCGCTGTGTAGTATACAAGCATATGAGATAGACGAAATGCCCACTGAATTCAAGATGAATTAATAACTTAAATTCCAAAGGAGGCAGTATTAACGAGTGCGAATATGACCAAGCTACCAACGTAAACACTCATGGTTACAAAATACTGACAGGGATTATGCAAGGCCGAATGGAAAAAATGGGAGAAGCCGATCATGTGGAGGATCAGTTGGGGTCAGAAAAGGTAGAAAACAGCGAGGCAATCCCGCCCCAAGATTTATCTTGGCCAGTAGGATTACGACAGATACATCTACGATTGAAGCCTTTGTAGATTCACAGAAAACTTTGATACTGTTGACTGGACAACGCTGTTTGGAAGTCCGAAAGTAGCAGAGATAAAATACAGGGAATGAAAAGTTTTTGGCAACATGAACTGGTCCAAGACTCCAGTTATAAGAGTGGATAATTAAGGGAAACAGTTGCTGAAAAATAAGTGGCACATCTTCGACGTTATTACCTCTGTACACCGAATAAACTGTGAAGGGAAAACAAATAAAAACACTGAACTTTTTCATTCTGTCAGCAACGGTAAAGAACTTGAAAGACCGTATGAATGAAATAGTTAGAATTTGGAAACAAGTTTTAAGAAGAACATCAACTAAAGTAAAACAAAGATAATAAAATGTTGTCCCTATTCCTTGGTGCGTTCGTTGCTACACATATTGCAGTTGGAAACAGCAGTCCACAATGTGACGAGCAACGGCACCACGTTCTTGACAACATTTGAGGTTGCTGACCGTCCCCAGACGATTGAACCTTTCTCTGAGGACATCATGGACCTGTAAGAGCAATGAACGTGATCGAACCTGTGGTGTCACCGCCAGACACCACACTTGCTAGGTGGTAGCCTGTAAATCGGCCGCGGTCCGTTAGTATACGTCGGACCCGCGTGTCGACACTATCAGTGATTGCAGACCGAGCGCCGCCACACGGCAGGTCTAGTCTAGAGAGACTCCCTAGCACTCGCCCCAGTTGTACAGCCGACTTTGGTTCACTGTCTACATACGCTCTCATTTGCAGAGACGACAGTTTAGCATAGCCTTCAGCTACGTCATTTGCTACGACCTAGCAAGGCGCCATATTCAGTAACTATTCTGAACAGATAATATTGTGAATCATGTACCGTCAAGAGCGACGTTCATCATTAATGGATTAAAGTTAAGTATCAAACTAATTATGTCCGCTTACTGAATTCTCATTCCTTGTCATGTTCCAGACCTCACGTCAGTATGGTTCTTCCCTCCTCACGCCAGCCTGCGTGAGCTAAAACGCGTGCATTTCGGCCTCCACTCGTAACACGGTGTTGGCTCTTCTGCTAACACAAAAGAACCCATGTTGAGTGTAGTACAACCACAAGTTTTGCTCTGTTAGGGACAGCTAAAAATCACTCGGAACAATACGAACGCATCCCGAAAAATCAAACGGTGTTTACGCTTTCACAGCCCTCCTGTGGTGTGATCACAGAGGCCTGCGACATTGACATGTGTGTGAATAAAATGGCGATGGATCCCTCTAACATCTCCCAGCTCTGCAACACCCTCGGTGCCGTCTATGCACCTTTATTGAGCACTTCAAAAATGAGCATGTACTTAGGCAGCTAGTGACGGATTCTTAGGCCCCCTGCAAGCAACTTCCTTACACCCTTGGTTAGCTGGCGCTAAGATTGTGGCATGCGGAATGTGAGGGGTGCGAATGTGTTGGACGTCCTCCCACCCCAACCCCCGTGATCACGAAATATGAAGACGCGAAACAAGCGGGCTGAAAAAGCATGAGCACGTTCGACTACGAACTGTCCATATTGGTTCCACACTGTACACCGCAGCAAAAACTGCAGTTGCGCTACGCTCCAAAGGGGTGCCCGTGATGTCCTTAGAGAAGAATTCAATTGTCTAGGGAGTGTCAGCGGAGTCAAACGATGCCAAGAACGTTGTCCCGTCGCTCATCACATTGCGGACTATCGTTTTCGACCAAGAAACAACGCCGCAAGGGAGGGCGTGCTTTCATTGAAGACCTTCATGCCATCCACTAAGGCCTTTCCGTGTTGATCCTGAGTAGCACAGAGTCTGAAACCTTTCTTGTCCACCCATATGGAGACAAAGTGATTTCAAAGCTGGGCTTCGTGGTTCTGGGTAAGAGGGGTATCAGGACCTTCCTATCGTGTGACACGTCCGCGGTGCTACTGGGCAGAGTCCTGCTGACGTTTGTTGCCATGTGACATCATTAACTCATGTGACACCTCACATGTACTTCTGTGTTCTGGTCTTTATTTCTCACGTTTAGACACCTTGCTGTCTGAAGCGTCACTGAGCTCTGAGATGACGCCGCACGACACCCCGCTTTTGAACCATTAGAGATGAAGTTTGTGCACACCTTTGAGCCAAATTTATAACCTCTGCGTCGTAGTAGGAGACAATAGCTACGTTTCAAAAAATTCCACCGTTCAATGGTATTGTGCAGAGTAGATGAGAACATAATATGCTAGAGTTAATAGGTGATTACTGTTATTTAGGCAGCAAAATGATTAGTGATGGTGAAGGTAGACAGGATGATATAAAATAGGAAGAAAAGCGTTTCTGCAAAAGGAGAATTTATTAACATCAAATATAAAATTTAAATTATGAGGGGGTCGTTCCTGTAGGTATTCTTCTGCAGTGTACTCTTTCACGGAAGTGAAAAGTGGACGACAAACAGTTAAGTCAAGAAGAGAGTTGAAGCTCTCAAAACGTGTGTCTGCAGCAAAATACTGAAGATTAGGTGGGTAGATCCAGTAAGTAATGAGAAGGTACGGATTCAGACTGGGGAGGAAGCAAATTTATGGTACAGACTGACTAAAACAAGGGACTGGTTGATAGGACACGCTCTCAGTTATCAAGCCATCTTCACTTCAGCAATGGAGGTAAATGCTGGGTGTAAAAATTGTGGAGGAAGACCAAGCTTCGAATACAGTAAGCAGTTTCAATTGGATGTACGGTGCAGTAGTTATGCAGAGAGCTCTGTATTGCCTTCACGCGTCCGATCTACATGGTATCTAACCATTAACGACAAAGTTCTAAACAGTGAGAAACTCCACAATATCCATCCGCCCCACAGCCGCCTGTACGATATGCGGTCACGTGGGCACCTTAATTCACAGGTTCACCTCTAGTACAGCTGGACTGATCACGGGACACTTGCGAAGTAGATTGGCAATAACTGACCGCACGGTTCCACGCAACGTCGACATCATGGAACTAACCGGATCGGAAAAAATACGATATCCTACAGGAAGAAAAATGCCGCCTTTTGGATTTTAGGTCACACCGGTCGTTATATTATCAATCAACGTAATACAGCTCTTGAAGAGCACTGTGTATATAAGGAATACGAACATGTAAAGATAAGAGATTACGTTGACACCTATGGTAACATGTTGAAAATTATGGTGCAGATATGAATCAATTTATTAAAGTCACTACTTAGTACAAAAATACGTATCATAAGAACATAGGAAAACCAGTAAAACTTACAGAACTATCCTGCGTTAATATCATTATTATTTCTTATTTTTTCCTTTATTTGGCAAGGAGCCCATTTTAATTTCTAGAACAAGACATTTTGAATCATCAGAAGGTTACTTTTATCTACCTGATGATAGATATCACTTGACATACTAAAGTGAAGCTATTCTTTTAGTTACGGAAAAGATTAAGAAAAATACAAGTAGACAGGAAAGAAAAATTATGTTTCACAACTATCCAGAAGAAGGCTATTTTGCGAGCAGTAGTAGGATATTACTTTAAATTTAATATCTCCTGTTCTGCTATTACAAATATCAGCATCCTATATTTATATGCAAGAGTAATACTGTATGAGATTCAACAAGAATGTTTTCAAGATTTGAAAGCTAACCCGCCCATTGTGTATTAGTCCGTTGGTGTGAGGAATATTAAAGATTCTAAAAGACGGATCTTATGAAACAATATGTTACCATCTCTACACAAGTGATTAATTTCGGTACAGTTTACTACAAGGAAAGGAATTCTTTACTTACAGTACTGTTTGAACATAAAACAATTGGATACAGTGCAAAAATAACTTTGGTGAATCCTGTGATTAATTCTTATAAAGTGTCAACTGTATCTGCATTCAGCGCATATTTATATGTTCATATGTAAGGAAAATTTTGATATAAAGTAAACTTAAAGGCGCAGTTTGCAAATTCATCTATTGGATACAGTATAAGAATACTTGCTTTATGAATCTAGGGCCTATTTCTTTTAAAATGTTAACTCTGTTTTCAGTCAGTGCTTATTTGTGTACGTATTAAAATATTCATATGTAATTAAAAAAGAAGGGATTTCACTGGCTACACTAACGTGGAGAGCTGCCTCAAACAAATTACTGATTGTAAACAACAACAACAACAACAACAACTTCATTATTCTGGCCTTTATTTCTCGCCTATCGACACCTTGCTGTCTGATGCGTCACTGAGCCCGGAGACTATTCGAAGTAAAACAAATCAGCAATCAGTGTTTCAGATGATATGGGGTGGGACAAGGTGTTAGTATGAGGCTCTTAAATTTCCTGCATTTGCCTGTTTGTAAGTTCTACCGTCCGTCCAAATTAATAGTGATTCTCTGAATTAAAATTGCGCTCTGTTATATCCTTGCAATATAGGCGAAAGAGGAAGGTGGTGTAAGCCTATGACGAACACTAATACTGGTTTTCCGGCTCTAGAGGAGGATTCATCCTCACTTTCAGAAATTTGACGCTTGGGGAGTTTGCACGGATCACCTAAGAGAAACTGCTCCGTTTTCAGAAACGTTATCATAGTCGAGGACGCAGTAAGTCTCGCAATTCTACAACAAAACGACAACAGTGACACGAGTCTGTAGTTCAGCATATCTGTGCAGCAGTGCCGCTTGCAGACTGAAACGCGTTCTCTCTTTCTCACCTCACTGGGTAAAGCAATTTTTTATGTAGAGATCGAATCGATGTAATTTTATATTCCAAACTGTCATTTTTTTCTCCGTGGGACGATCTACAACTATGCTTTGATTACAGGGTAAGTAAGTTCAGTAAACAGGAATAAGTACTTAAGGTTTCATTTTCTCATCTGTTGTTTCGATGCCATCATACGACTTCATAGAATTTTGACCCACCAGGATAGCCGAGAGCGCTAACGCGCTGCTTCCTGGAGTCGGGTAGGCGCGTCGGCTCCGGATCGAATCCGTCCGGCGGATTAACGACGACGGCCGGTGTCCGGCCAGCCTGGACGTTGTTTTTAGGCGGTTTTCCACATCCTACTAGGTGAATACCGGGCTGGTTCCCACGTCCCGCCTCAGTTGCAGGGCTCGCAGACATTTGAAACATATTCACACTGTTTCACGATTTACACTGGACAGCTGGGGTACACTAATGGCTTCCCGGGGGGTACAGGGTGGCTGCAGGAAGGGCATCCGGCAACCCTTTTCGATTAACCAAGCCAAATCCGTACTTAACCCTGCCGCCCCTGTGCACAATGCGGGTTAAAGGCGGCAGCAAAAATAAAATACGATTTCATAGCATTTTAACTGACTGTTGGACAGAACGCCCCTCACGAAGCAGTTTTTTGCGTCTTTCAAATATGTCCTTGCTCCATTTGTATACAAAGATACAGCGGCGTTTGAATGTGGCATGCACATTTTTCTTAGAGAATTTCTAATGTCATCTTTGGAAGAAGCTGGAACTCACTCAGCATTTACTTTATTCTTCGGGACACACTTACACTCATGGAAAATGAAAAACGAACACATTGACGAAAATGAGTAATATATATACTAAGATGGTATCTGTCCTTTCGGACCTGTACGAAAGAACAGATAACATCGGTGACCATGCAGCTCGTTAGAACGAAATCACAATGAAATGAACACCCTTAGCTGCTGTAGGCGTTGATATACGTCAACGGCGACTGATGAATATGTGTGCCCCGACCGGGACTCGAACCCGGGACCTCCTGCTTACATGGCAGACGCTCTATCCATCTGAGCCACCGAGGACACAGAGTATAGAGCGACTGCAGGGATTTATGACAGGCCTCCCGCGAAACCCACATTCTGAACGTCATGAATAAGACCTGCTATACCTGCACTATATACTACGAAGGGGCGGTGAGTGCGAGGTCAAACGCGCTGCGGACACGCCAGGAACCGCGCTATCAGTCGTGGAATGTAGCTACCTGCGCGGCGGTTCCTCTCCGCCAGAGCCAGTGGCAGCCCGTTTGCCGTGCCACACGGAGCTCCGTCTGTGTCTGCAACATTGTTAGCATGCCGCGACAGCCTGCGGGAGGTCGGGTGCACGTACCGCAGAAATGCGGAACGCGTGGGTTGTGAGGTCTCCACAGTGCCTCGATGTTGTCGCCAGTGGTCAACAGGAGGTGCACGTGCCCGTCGACCCGGGTCCGGACAGCAGCGACGTACAAATGCACACCGAGACCGTCGCATCCTGCGAAGCGCCGTAATTGACCACAGCGTCACTTCACAACAACTTAGGGGTACCGTTGCTCCAGGGATATCACCGAGAACCATTAGCAACCGTCTACAAGAGGCAGGACTACGGTCCCGCATGCCGTTAGGGCGTCTTCCGCTCACGCCGCAACATCGTTAAGCCCGCCTCCTGTGGTGTTGCGACAGCGCTCTTATGGAAGGACGAAAGGTGACGTGTCGCCTTCAGTGATGAGAGTCGCTTCTGCTTTGGTGCCAATGATGGTCGTACACGGGTGTAGAGTCGTGCAGGTGAGCGCCAAAATACCGGGTGATCAAAAAGTCAGTTGTTGTTGTTGTGGTCCTCAGTCCTGAGACTGGTTTGATGCAGCTCTCCATGCTACTCTATCCTGTGCAAGCTTCTTCATCTCCCAGTACCTACTGCAACCTACATCCTTCTGAATCTGCTTAGTGTATTCATCTCTTGGTCTCCCCCTGCGATTTTTACCCTCCACGCTGCCCTCCAATACTAAATTGGTGATCCCTTGATGCCTCAGAACATGTCCTACCAACCGATCCCTTCTTCTGGTCAAGTTGTGCCACAAACTCCTCTTCTCCCCAATCCTATTCAGTACCTCCTCATTAGTTATGTGATCTACCCATCTAATCTTCAGCATTCTTCTGTAGCACCACATTTCGAAAGCTTCTATTCTCTTCTTGTCCAAACTATTTACCGTCCATGTTTCACTTCCATACATGGCTACACTCCATACAAATACTTTCAGAAATGACTTCCTGACACGTAAATCTATACTCGATGTTAACAAATTTCTCTTCTTCAGAAACGCTTTCCTTGCCATTGCCAGTCTACATTTTATATCCTCTCTACTTCGACCATCATCAGGAATCGTATAAAACATCAAATCTCCGACATCGCTGCGGCCGGAAAGAGATCCTGCAAGAATGGGACCAACGACGACTCAAGAGAATCGTTCAACGTGACGAAACTGCAGCCCTTCGGCAAACTGCTGCAAATTTCAATGCTGGCCCATCAACAAGTGTCAGCGGGCGAACCATTCAATGGAACAGCAGATATATGGACTTTCTGACCCGAAAGCCCACTCGTGTACCCTTGATTATTGCACGACACAAAGCTTTAACAAATTTTGCAAAAACAGACATAATGTCTTATGGGATAACAGCAATCAGTGATTTTATAATGTTACTTAAAATCCGTCTTGATTGCAAATTTTTTATTCATATGACCGGTTTCGGTTCATTCAGAACCATCTTCAGATCTGATATTTCAGTCACAGGAGTAACCCGTTCAAATCCAGCAACTTTCACATGCTGCGTCACGATCATCAACCTAGTGCAGCAAAAATGTGACTCAGCCCAAGAGCCGACACGTTTCCATTAATCGACGCTCAAATCTCGATGGTCCCGTGCACACTGCAATCGTAACTGACGATGTCTGGGTGGTCTGCTGCGGAACTCCTTGTTCAACAGTGTACGATGAACGGTGTGATCCGAAACACTTGTGCATGCACCACCAGTGTCTTTCGGCAGAGATACCACAGATCACCATCTGTCCTACGCTGCATAGCAGACAAGCCCCTGAATCCCATGTTCTGTGAAGAGTCACGGACGTCCAACCGTTTAGCGGCTAACGGTAGTTTCACTGTCCTATCTCTTTTCGTAGATGCTCAGGGCTGTAGCACGTGAACATTTGACGAGCTTCACCGCTTTTGAGATACTCGTTCACATGTTCTGCATAATGATACTCTGTCCTTTGGTAAAGTCGCTTATCTCAATGGATATGTCTAGTTGAAACCCGTATCTTCGCTAGTGTCACCGCCGTGCCTGTCTGCTCCGCTTACATTCTTTTCTTGCGCGTCCGTGTCCACAACGCCTCCATGTGGCATCAAATGTCGCGGTGGTCATAATGTTTTGACTTACCATTGGTTCTTCCATGAGGTTAGGAGAGGAGGTCGGCCGTGACGATTTTGAAGGAACCATTCCCTAGAATGATTTAGAAAAACATCTGAAGAGATGGCCAGACAACGCAAATTCCAACCTCTCGTATATAATGTTCTGACACCTGCACTCCATTTTGCTGCTCTCTCTTGCGCAGTGTTGTCTGATTTATACATAATTTTCTCCAGGTAATTTATTTTATAAATCGTAGATTTGCTCTTCATCAATGCATACACTTAAGGACATACGCTGGTGATTCCTGATTGATGAACATGGTGCTATGTTACTTGAAGTAACACCACTCTGTTCGGGAAACAGACTCTGGGCCCACAAACATGCAACTATATCAGATGCACGTCATCATGTCCTCTCCTCCATGCACCTGAAAAACTGGGTCTGCGTCCCTGCTAAATGAGTGAGATGTTGAACTCAGGAGAACGACAAAACGTTGCTATCGAGGAATAGAGACATTGGTACATGATTCTCTTGTAAAAGATTTGCAATGTCATCATGCAGAATGAGATTTTCACTCTGCAGCGGAGTGTGTGCTGATATGAAACTTCCTGGCAGATTAAAACTGAGTGCCGGGCCGAGACTCGAACTCGGGACATTTTACTTTCGCGGGCAAGTGCTGTACCAACTTTTTTTTTTATCTTTATTGAACAAACGGAGAGTACATATATATATACACAAAGCAACAGTTCTTCAAGGTACTAATTAAACATATACAATTGAAAGTTAGGTATACAAATTATAAGACTAACGTTAAATACAACAAAATATAACATATCCTGTTTTCTTCTATTTTTTATTTTTTTATTTTTTAATGATTTTTATTGAACCAACTAAAAGTACATATATATTCACTATGAAAGAGTTATTCAAGGTACCATTTAAACATATACAAATGACTGTTAGTTAAACAAAAAAATTTTAAAAAATCATTAAATACAACAAATCATAACATATTCTGTCTTCTTCCTTTTTTTTAAATTTGTTTATTCGGTCGATGCATATACTGTGTGCCGTCAACTGAGCTACCCAAGCACGACTCACGCCCCGTCCTCACAGCTTCACTTCTGCCAGTACCTCGTCTCCTACCTTGGAACACTTGCCCGCGAAAGGCAAAGGTCCCGAGTTCGAGTCTCGGCCCGGCATACAGTTTTAATCTGCCGGGAAGTTTCAATGTCATCATGTATTGTTTTGTGACGTGGTGTTATAATTATTCCCTTTGATTACGAATTACTGCTCCGACTACTCTGAGTAATTTTTAACTGTGTAGTATGCATTACTTATGAATAATGTTTTACCAGCCTTTTTAAACATATGTGTTTTAGCACTCATTTTCATTATTGTGAGGAATTTATTATGTACTTTTATTCTCTGATAGAAACACTGCTTTCAGTTTTTTTTGTTCGTGTTTGTTTAGCAACAAATAGTCCTGTGCTAATAACGTGCATCAATACGGATACAGGTATTAGTGAACACATGGTTGTCATAACGAAATTGAATATTGAACCCCCAAATCGTCCAAAAATAAAATAAAAATATACCTATTCAAAACAGCAAATAAAAATTCACTTGACGCTTAGCTCAGTGACAATCTCGACTCCTTCCAAATTAACAGTGTAAGTGTACACCAGATGTGACTTGAATTCATAGAAATAGTATCAGACTGCAGTTGACAGATTTATACCAAATTAACTAACAAACGATGAAGCTGATCCCCCCTAGGACGGCAAAACGGGTCAGAACACTCTTGCAGAAACAACGAAAATGGCATGACAAATTCAAACGAACGTAAAATGTCAGAGTTTCGCGGTCTTTTACAGAAGCTCAGAACTTAACGCGGACTTCAGTGCGAGATGTTTATAATAGTTTCCACAAGGAAGCGCTGTCTCGAAAGCTGGCAGAAAATCCAATTACACTCCTGGAAATTGAAATAAGAACACCGTGAATTCATTGTCCCAGGAAGGGGAAACTTTATTGACACATTCCTGGGGTCAGATACATCACATGATCACACTGACAGAACCACAGGCACATAGACACAGGCAGCAGAGCATGTACAATGTCGGCACTAGTAGAGTGTATATCCACCTTTCGCAGCAATGCAGGCTGCTATTCTCCCATGGAGACGATCGTAGAGATGCTGGATGTAGTCCTGTGGAACGGCTTGCCATGCCATTTCCACCTGGCGCCTCAGTTGGACCAGCGTTCGTGCTGGACGTGCAGACCGCGTGAGACGACGCTTCATCCAGTCCCAAACATGCTCAATGGGGGACAGATCCGGAGATCTTGCTGGCCAGGGTAGTTGACTTACACCTTCTAGAGCACGTTGGGTGGCACGAGATACATGCGGACGTGCATTGTCCTGTAGGAACAGCAAGTTCCCTTGCCGGTCTAGGAATGGTAGAACGATGGGTTCGATGACGGTTTGGATGTACCGTGCACTATTCAGTGTCCCCTCGACGATCACCAGTGGTGTACGGCCAGTGTAGGAGATCGCTCCCCACACCATGATGCCGGGTGTTGGCCCTGTGTGCCTCGGTCGTATGCAGTCCTGATTGTGGCGCTCACATGCACGGCGCCAAACACGCATACGACCATCATTGGCACCAAGGCAGAAGCGACTCTCATCGCTGAAGACGACACGTCTCCATTCGTCCCTCCATTCACGCCTGTCGCGACACTACTGGAGGCGGGCTGCACGATGTTGGGGCGTGAGCGGAAGACGGCCTAACGGTGTGCGGGACCGTAGCCCAGCTTCATGGAGACGGTTGCGAATGGTCCTCGCCGATACCCCAGGAGCAACAGTGTCCCTAATTTGCTGGGAAGTGGCGGTGCGGTCCCCTACGGCACTGCGTAGGATCCTACGGTCTTGGCGTGCATCCGTGCGTCGCTGCGGTCCGGTCCCAGGTCGACGGGCACGTGCACCTTCCGCCGACCACTGGCGACAACATCGATGTACTGTGGAGACCTCACGCCCCACGTGTTGAGCAATTCGGCGGTACGTCCACCCGGCCTCCCGCATGCCCACTATACGCCCTCGCTCAAAGTCCGTCAACTGCACATACGGTTCACGTCCACGCTGTCGCGGCATGCTACCAGTGTTAAAGACTGCGATGGAGCTTCGTATGCCACGGCAAACTGGCTGACACTGACGGCGGCGGTGCACAAATGCTGCGCAGCCTGCGCCATTCGACGGCGAACACCGCGGTTCCTGGTGTGTCCGCTGTGCCGTGCGTGTGATCATTGCTTGTACAGCCCTCTCGCAGTGTCCGGAGCAAGTATGGTGGGTCTGACACACCGGTGTCAATGTGTTCTTTTTTCCATTTCCAGGAGTGTAGATTCTAGTTGTATGCTAGCGGCAGGTCACAATCCAAGTCTTCTCTTTGCAATAGCAATGGAAATACTATCGACGAAAGAGCTGCCAAAGCAGAATTACTGAACACATCCTTCCGAAGTTCCTTCACTAAAGAAGACGAAGTAAATATTCCAGAATTCGAATCAAGAGCAACTGCAAACATGAGTAACTTAGAAGTAGATTTCCTCCGAGTAGTAAAGCAACTTAAGTCACTTAATAAAAACAAGTTTTCCAGTCTAGACGGTATGGTAATTAGGTTCCTTTCAGAGTATGCTGATGCAATAGCTCCGTACTTACCAATCATATACAACCGCTTGCTCGACGAAAGCTCCGTACCCACAGACGCTAAAGTTGCACAGGTCACACAAATATTAAATTAATATGAGTTATGCACTAAATTACAGATCCGTATCATTAACGTCAATTGCTGCAGCAGTTTGGAGCACATATCGTGTACGAACATAATGAATTAGTTCGAAGAGAACGATCTACTGACACACAATCAACACAGATTTAGAAAACACCATTCTTGTGATACACAACTAGCTCTTTACTTACACGAAGTACTGAGTGCTGTCGACGGGGGATTTCAAATTGGTTCTATATTTCTGGATTTCCAGAAGGATTTTGATACTGCACCACAGAAGTTGCTTACTGAAAATTGCGTGCTTCTGAAATATCGTCTCAGTTATGCGACTGGACTCGTTATTTCCGTTCAGAGAGGTCACAGTTAGTAGTAATTGACGGAAAATCATCGAGTAAAACAGAAGTGTGTTCTGGCATTCCCCAACGAAGTGTTATAGGCCCTGTGCTGTTCCTTAACTATATAAACGATTTACGAGACAATGTGAGCAGCGTCTTAAGCTGTTTGCATATGACGCTGTCGTTTATTGTGTAGTAGAGTCATCACAAGATCAAAACGAAATGCAAAACAATTATGGTGCAAATATTGACAGTTGAACCTAAATAATGGAAAGTGTGAGTTCATCGACATGAGTGCTAAAAGGTAACCCATAAACAATCATATCTAAAACCCGTGAATATAGCTAAATACCTAGGAATAGCAACACGAACAAATTAAATTAGAAAGAAAATATAGAAAGTGTTGTGGGGAAGGCATACCAAAGACTAAGTTTTATTGGCAGAACGTCTAGAAGATGTAACGGAACTACTAAAGAGACTACCTACACTAGGCTTGTCCGTCATCTGTTGCAATACTGCTGCGCGGTGTGGACTCCTTACCAGATATAGGATTAACGTAGTACATCAAGAAAGTTCAAAGAAGAGCAGCAAGTTTTGTACTACTGTGAAATAAGCGGAGAGTGTCATTGACAGGATACTGAATTAGGGGTGGGCACAATAGAAACAAAGGTGCTTTACGTTTCGGCAGAATCTTGTCACAAGATTTCAGTCACCAACTTTCTCTTCCCAATGCGAAAATATGACGTTGACGCCTACTACTTGGGAAGAAACGATCGTCTTAATAAAGTAAGGGAAATGAGAGGTCGCTCGAAAATTATAGGTGTTCGCTTTTTTCTGCGAGTTGTTCGAGATTGGAATAATAGAGAATTATTGTGAAGGTGGTTCCATGAACCCTCTGCCAGGCACTTAAGTGTGATGTGTAACTGTCCATGTAGATGTAGAATATTTTCCCTGATACAATAGCTTGGTAGATGTACTCATATTGTACTCTGAGGATGCCCAGTCGTTATAAACAGCTGTGTTTACTATTCTTGGGTCTTTTCTATAATTTTTAAATGTGTACATGTATTGTTCTTTGAGCCCCAGAAAATAATTTCATACGTAAGGACTGAGTGTACTTTGGAACAGTGCGTAACGACAACACATTGGCTGTTACAAACTCACGATAGGACCCTAAGAGCATAATATACAGATGACTTTCTTTTTGCCATTATGACTGTGTGTTTATTTCATGTTAATTGATAATCAACATTCGTCCATGAAATCTTTGTGTTTTTTACAAAATCTATAAATTTGTGGTCTATGCTTACTCTGCCACACTTGTTTTCTCTCTTTACGCTGAAGTGCACACTGCTTGTTTTCTTTATCTTCAATATTGTTGCGGTTTTCAGTCTGAAGATTGGTTTAATGCAGCTCTCCTCGCTACTCTAGGCTAAGAAAGCTTCTATACAGCCATCTAAGCTTAGTTAATGTATTCATCCCTGGTTCCCGCTCTATCACTTTTGTCCTCCCTGTCCCACTTGAATAGTTCCTACTTTTACCGAACGACGACTTCGTCATGTCTCAGGATGTGTCTTACCAACACAATAATTCTTTTGTACCATTATTTTTTTTCCAAATCGATTTAGTAGCTCCCCTGTAGTTACTCGATTTACATCTACATCTACATGTCTACTCTGCAAATCACACTTAAGTGCCTGACACAGGGTTCATCAAACCACCTCCACACTAATACTCTATTATTCTAATCTCGAACAGCGCATAGAAAAATCGAACACCTATATCTTTCCGGGTGACCTCCTATTTTCATTACTTTATTGTGATGATCATTTCTCAGTATATAGGTCGGCATCAATAAAATATTGTAGCATACAGTGAACTTTCTTACGCGCTCCGTTAATAAAACCTGCTAAGGAGTCCACAGCGCGCAGCAGTACTCCAAAACAGGAGGAACAAGCGTAGTGTATGCTGTCTCTTTAGTAGAACTGTTTCATCTTCAAAGTGTTCTGCCTGTAAAACGCAATCTTTGGTTCGCCTTTCCCACAAGATTTTCTATGTGTTCTTTCCAATTTAAAGGGTTCGTAATTGTAGATCCTAGGTATTTAGTTGGATTTACGACCTTTAGATTTGATTGATTTATCGTGTAACCGAAGTTTAACAGATTCCTTGCGGCACTCATGTGTATGACCCCACACTTTTAATTATTTAGGATAAATTGTCAATTTTTGCGCCGTATAGATATCCTTTCTAAACCGTATTACGGTTTGTTTTCATCTTCTGATGGGATTACTACACAGTCTACCCACCTGTGATTGTTATCTGTAGCAGCACATTTCAAAATCTCTTCATCTTTGATGTGTATGATCCACTTTTCACTACTGTATAAAGCTACACTCCAGACAAGCAACTTCAAAACACAAATATTTATATTAGGTGACAACAAATTTCACTTTATCTGAAATTAGTGCTATAGGCATTTTATGTTCGCTTTACTTCGGCCCTCCATAGTTATTTTGCTGCCCAAAGAGCAAAGCTACTTTTCAAAGTAGAATAATTAATTTCAAAGTAATTGACGATTTTGTAGAAATTAGAATGCATGACATTAATAACTCTCCATATCTTTGTAGAAACTCTTGCCCTATGTCCAGAATCGTTGTGGAAGAGAACATCTCTCAACTGCAAGATTGCAAACTTTTGTAACATGGAAAGGTGTATAGTGGCTAACACGTTCTCTACGGCAGCATACAGCAAACACATGACTCCCACTATCCAGTAGATACAGTTTCCACATACGTGTTGAACTTGTAGAAATGCATTCTGTGCTGTAAGCAACACTAAAGTTTATCCACCAGTGCAAACCTCCGTGGCACACCGCGGTCTGCCAAATAGAAAGCGTATATGTAGAAGTTAAGAGACGAGGTACTGGCGGAAGAACAGCTGTGAGGACGGGGCGTGATTCATGCTTGGGTAGCTCAGATGGTACAGCACCTGCCCAGCGATAGGCAAAGGTCCCAAGTTCGACTCTCGGTCTGGCACACACTTTTATTCTGCCAGGAACTTTCAATTCATGTGTGCTTCAGAAATAAATTCAACGCCGTGAACGTAAGAGCTTATTCCATTAAAATTTGATAGCATGACCATCGAAACGCCTAATGCTATTAAAAATAATAATAAGAGATGCTGAACAAGTGGGCCAGTAATTAATTTTGGTATTCGGTTAGCTGCGGGTTGGGGAACGGTTGACTGCAGATCGTTAAGAGAATCCTGGGAAAGTGATTCCCAAAAATTAAAGGAATCCATTCTTTACTATTTCTCAAAATTGAGGTATCCCCACCAGATTGTGTTCATCGAAGTCATCGAAGTAATTCAGATCTGTTAGTTTTCGGTTCTATGAGTAAGAGAGTGTTGCATAAATGCTCGATAACCTTAAACATTGATCCCTGAATGGAAGACGACGATTATCTCTTGAGCCGAGTGTTTTAGTCGAAATCGAACTGAGTACCTGATATAACTAATTTGTCATTCCACGTTTTGTTCAAATGGCTCAAATGGCTCTGAGCACTATGACACTTAGCTTCTGAGGTCATCAGTCCCCTAGAACAGAACTAATTAACCCTAACTAACCTAAGGACATCACACACATCCATGCCCGAGGCAGGATTCGAACCTGCGACCGTACCGGTCGCGCGGTTCCTGACTGTAGCGCCTAGAACCGCTCGGCGCCACGTTTTGTGGAATGGGTGTAAATCGTTCAGTTACTTTCGAAATTGATGATCGGAGACAGAGTGTTCTCTAATTTTTGTCTACGTATTGTCATTGTTTGGCTTGACAGGCTAAGGTACTGAATGGACCAGCGCGCGTGACGGATGTGTTTCTAGGCTGTGTATGGTTATGCACCGACATTGGTTGTGTTCATTGAAAAATCAATGCAAATGATCTGTGATGTTTCCACTGTGGGCGTTTCTTGCTGTGCGCTTTCGTGAGGGCGTTTGTGTATGAAACGTCACTAGAAACCAATTAATAACATGTTTGTTAAGTCCTTGCTGCATTTGTCTTTGTACTGTACAACAAACAGCAGATATATTTGAGGGAGCCTGATGACATTCCGTATTGCGTAGCTGATACATTTAGACTAGCGGTCGTTACTTTGACCTGTTCCTATGAGCTTTAGTAAAGACGCCCCGTGTGAATGATATAGGGCGCACAGCTCAGGAAATGCTTTAATGAATTATGCGAGTGCGAAACAATGACAGAGATCACAATGTGGGTTGGTAATGGATATTACCTGCCCAGTGCTCTGACGTCAAAATAGCGTGTTTCCACGAGACACGGCAGAGTTCCCATAAACACACCCGGGCGCCGGTGTTACTTGAATGCAGAGGCCAGGGTAGGCTCTTGGTCGGCAGTGCTCCGCCACACTAACCCCAGGGCGCGTTGCTTGTGTTCCAATGTCCGTTGTTTACAGTTCTGCATGTTCTGCTTCCGCCTGAGGCGTCGCATGGAAATTGGAACACGCAGCTCTGTGGTGTGGTTCCGCCACTGGGCTCTTGTTGCTACTCAACAGTAATATCTCCATCCCGCCAAGCAGTGTGTATCAAATAACTGTGACTCCATATACGTAATTCAACCTGCGCTTCCGTCACGAATTCTTCTCTGACGACCAACATTTGTACTGCACCATCCATCTATTCCTCCAGGTCAATAACTTTGTATTTTTTTTAATCCCCTGACGTCTAACAAGCCTAGGTCTGTGTATTGCATCCCCGTCATCACATCGAACTCCACTCTCAATTACGTCCGCCATATTATATACTTTTTACCGAACCTTTGTTGACGGCCGCGGTGGCCGAGCGGTTCTAGGCTTTTTAGTCCTGAACTGCGCGACTGCTACGGTCGCAGGTTCGAATCCTGCCTCGGGCATGGATGTGTGTGATGTCCTTAGGCTAGTTAGTTTTAAGTAGTTCTAAGTTCTAGGGGACTGATGACCTCAGATGTTAAGCCCCTTAGTGCTCAGAGCCATTTGAACCGCCGGTCATTTGCTATTTATCTTGTGATGCATGTACCGTCAGACCGATGTTCACCAATTATGGACTAAAGTTAAGTATTCCAGAAGTTACGTACTTTTTTTACTAGACTCAACTCCTTTAACTGTTCTAGCGGTTCTAAGTGCGCAGTCCGGAACCGCGTGACTGCTTTGGTCGCAGGTTCGTATCCTGCCTCGGGCATGGATGTGTGTGATGTCCTCGGGTTAGTTAGGTTTAAGTAGTTCTAAGTTATAGGGCACTGATGACCACAGATGTTAAGTCCCATAGTGCTCAGAGCCATTTGAATCATTTTGTACCTTTGTTAGCTACGACTCTACTACACAAAACTCTCTTCCAGCGCGACGTCGTGTGACCAATATTGCAGAACAATTGTTGACGATAGATTCTACAATCATTGTCAACATACAAAGGCAACAAGGCAGCAAATTTTCAAAATGACGTATCAAAGTGTAAAATGAAAATATTTCTGTGGTGTCACCGCTAGACACCACACTTGCTAGGTGGTAACTTAAATCGGCCGCGGTCCTGTAGTACATGTCGGACCCGCGTGTCGCCACTGTGTAATCGCAAACCTAGCGCCACCACATGGCAGGTGACAAGACACGGACTAGACCTCGCCCCAGTTGTACGGACGACATAGCTTGCGACCAGACCTACCAAGTCTTCCTCTCATTTGCCGAGAGACAGATAGAATAGCCTTCAGCTTAGTCCATAGCTACTACCTAGCAAGGCGCCATTTGTATCAGTGCTTATAGCGTACTAATATTCAAGAGAGATGTATTCCAGCAAGAGAATTAAAGTTAAGTATTATAAAACTACGTACTTTTCTTTAGTGCATTAATAAGTCTCCTGTTCCAGTACTTCACGCCCGTCTGCGTTAGTTTAGCGTGCACCTAGCTACCTCATTGTGTCTATGCTGTATGAACTAGACACAACATTATTTGGCGACGAGTAAAAGAGTTTGTATTAATTCGTTTGTGTCATGGCTTCGCCACAATCTCCAGATGTACTGTCCGAATTGTTTCGCTTGCAGAATCAGCAGACGCAGGCGTTATTGGAAGCCCTAGGACAGCTCGTCCAGGGTCAACGTGCGCTGCAAAACGATGCGGCAGCCGCCGCTTCTTCGCTACCGCTGCCACAAAACGCTGTTGCACCTCCTTTCCGGCCATACGTGGCGGCCGAAGAGACCTGGCACGAGTGGTCTCGCCAGTTCAACTTTCATCTAGCAGCCTACAGAATTCAAGGTAATGAGCGGCAGCCGTTTTTGCTTTCTTGTGTCGGTGTGTCTACCTACCGTGTGATAGTGAAATTGTTTCCCCGACGCGACGTAGCAACTCTGTCCTACGAAGAAATTTTGTCTGCTTTAGATGCCTATTTCAAAGAAACAGTAAATGTAGTTGCAAAACGGTATACGTTCTTTCGTACAAAACGTACGGCCGGTCAGACTAATAGGGAGTGGGTAGCAACTTTGCAGGGCCTTACTAGGGAGTGTGCATTTGAATGTGACTGTGGACTTCCTTATTCAGACACTATGGTGCGTGATGCAATAGCACAGAACGTTTCTGATGTTCGCATACGGGAACAGATTTTGAAACTCGTAAATCCCTCCCTTCAACAAGTGATAGACATATTGGATAGGCAAGACACACTTGACTTTGCTCAGGACTCATCTGAAACTTCGCCAGCAGTGTGTCACATTCACCGGCCCGCCGGGCCCGCTGCACGGGACGCTAAGCGGCCCTCGCGCCCGTCGCAGCCTACCTTGCAAACACGTGCGCCGCGTAAGCAAGCAACTGCAGTGAAATCATGCCCGCGGTGTGCAACTAGACATTCGCGTGAAAATTGCCCGTCACGCCAAGCTATTTGCTTTTACTGTCACAAGAAGGGACATGTTCAAAGTGTTTGCCAGAAAAAGCTTAGATCAGACAATCACACAAATTCCAGGCCTTTTGCTTCGCGCCGGAATCGACCCCAGGACAATCAGGCTCGTGGACCTTCACCCATGGACATTCATGTAGTTCATTCCCACCCGTCCAGTGACACTTTAGCTAACAGTGACTGTGTTCGTCCCACAAAAAGTGTGCGTCGACGTCGCAGGAAATCCCGTAAAGTCACAAGTGCTTCTGTCCCTGTATCAGTTCAAATTGCACGTGACAGTCGCTCTTGTCGTCAGCAGGACAATAAACTTTTTGTGGACTTACACTTTGAAGGCAAAGTGATCCCATTCCAGCTCGATACCGGAGCTGCAGTTTCATTGCTCAATCACGACACGTACAAACAACTGGGCGCCCCGCCGTTGCGTGCCGCAAATGTTAAGTTAACTAGTTACTCAGGACAACAGATCCCTGTGTTCGGACAGTGCAGCCTTCTTGCCACATACAAGGGACAAACGAAACTTGTGTCATTTTACGTTCTGCGTTCTTCTAGTGCAGTGAACTTGTTTGGTTTAGATTTGTTTCACTTGTTTAATTTGTCTATAGTAAATCAGGTCCTATCAGTGAATCAGACTGTGCCTTCCGCCAGTGTTTCTAGTCTTTGTGAAGAATTTGCAGACATTTTTGCACCGGCCCTTGGTTGCGCTAAGAACTATGAAGCACATTTGGAATTGAAAGACAACGCGCAACCGAAATTTTTCAAAGCGCGCAATGTTCCCCACGCATTGCGTGATGAGGTCGCAAGAACATTGCACGATTTAGAATCTCAAGGTGTAATTGAACGTGTGCAGGCTTCTCTCTGGGCCTCACCCTTAGTAATTTTGCCAAAACCTTCCGGTAAACTGAGACTTTGTGTGGACTTCAAGGCAACTGTGAATCCTCAACTTGTGACTGCTACTTTTCCTTTGCCCCGCCCGGAAGATCTTTTTGACAAACTGTGCCCGGGAAAATACTTTTCAAAATTGGACCTCGCAGATGCGTACTTGCAAATACCTGTGGATGAAGAATCCCAGCGCGTCTTAGTGGTAAACACGCATCTTGGCTTGTATCGCTTCAAAAGACTGCCATTCGGGTGTGCATCCGCCCCTGCTTTGTTTCAGCAATATTTACAAACTGTGTGTGCGTCGGTCCCTACTGCTGCGAACTATCTGGACGATATTGTGATCTCAGGAACGACAGAAGCCGAACATTTGCAAAATCTCCGAACATTATTTCAGGTCTTGCGTCAGAATGGTCTTCGCTTGAGGAAGGACAAATGTGTGTTCTTTGCTCGTGACTTACCCTACCTGGGGCATGTCATAAATACCCAAGGTATACATCCGAGTGCAGAGCACCTCCGTGCCATACAGGATTTCCCTGCTCCGCAGAATTTAAAACAGCTACAGAGTGTGCTGGGTAAAATTAATTATTATATTAAATTTTTGCGCAATGCTTCTTCCATTTCAGCTCCGCTACATCGCTTACGCCGTAAAGGTGTTCCGTTCGTCTGGACGACGGAATGCGAACGCGCCTTTCGCCAGTTGAAATCGGCGTTACTTTCAAATACTTGCCTTACGCCATTCGATCCCCGAAAACCCCTTTTGTTGATGGTAGATGCATCGGATTTCGGGATCGGTGCTGTGCTTGCGCACAAAGATGGCTCGCATGATCGCCCTATTGCCTTTGCGTCAAAATTGCTCTCATCTGCGCAAAGAAATTATTCACAAATAGAGAAAGAAGCTTTAGCTCTCGTGTTTGGTGTTACCAAGTTCCATGACTTCTTGTATGGTCGTCACTTTACCGTCATCACGGACCACAAACCTTTGACATCGCTTTTTCATCCGACCAAGCCTGTACCTCCACGTACAGCGCAGAAATTCATTCGCTGGTCGCTTTTTCTCTCGCAGTACCGCTACGATATCTTGTATCGGTCCACTGCTAAGCATGGAAACGCTGATGCGTTGTCCCGTTTGCCTGTTGCTGAGGATAAAGCATTCGATTCTTCCGAACTTGCTTGCATGTTCATTGATTCGGAAACGGATGACGTGGTCGAATCGTTTCCGATTGATTTTCGTCGTGTCGCTACAGCCACAGCTGCTGACCCTGTCCTTGCTACTGTTTTGCGTTTTGTTGCTACGCAATGGCCCTTGTCAAAGTCGCGGATCGAGGATCCTTTGGTTCGCCGTTTTTTTGCTCACAAGGAGAGACTTTTTGTACGACGTGGTGTTTTGTTGTTGCGTTCTGATAATGATCAATCCCGAGTCGTAGTCCCACGTTCGTTACAGTCCTCTGTCTTAAAGCTTCTTCACCAAGGACATTGGGGTATAGTGCGTACGAAACAACTTGCTCGTCAGCACTGTACTTGGTTCGGAATCGATGCTGCGATTACAAATATGTGCTCCTCTTGCGTGGCGTGTGCCGAACAACAATCCGCACCGCCGCGGAAATTCTTTGCATGGCCGAAAGCCACTTCCCCTTGGCAACGCTTGCACATCGATTTTGCTGGTCCATTCTGGAACGCTCGATGGTTGGTTGTGGTCGATGCTTTCAGTAATTTTCCTTTTGTTGTCCGGATGTCTTCCACGACGTCTTCTGCCACAATCCAAGCCTTGTCTGCTATCTTTTGCATTGAGGGTCTTCCGCAGACTATTGTTTCCGACAATGGCCCACAATTCATGTCCGCAGAATTTCAGTCATTCTGCAAGGCCAATGGTATTCAACATCTGACGTCCGCGCCGTTTTCGCCTCAGTCAAACGGTGCCGCTGAACGATTGGTCCGGACTTTCAAGTCACAGATGTTGAAATTGAAAGAATCGCATTCTCGGGAGGACGCTTTGTTACTCTTTTTGTCATCGTATCGCTCTCAGCCCCGCGATGGTCGCTCGCCGGCTGAATTGCTCCATGGTCGATCTCATCGCACCCTGATGTCTTTGCTGCATCCGCCGCATCAGGTTCCTGTGCAGCGGCAGACTCCTGCTTTTGCTCCTGGCGACGTTGTCTATTATCGCAACTATCGCGGTTCACAGCGTTGGCTCGCAGGGCGCATTCTTCGCTGCCTCGGCCGCGCGATGTATTTGGTATTGGGGGCCTCTGGTGAGGTGCGTCGGCATCTCAATCAGCTGCGCCTCTGTCGTCGCCTGGGTTCTGCCGCTCCCCGTCTGCTTTCAGCGACGGTGCCGTCAGGTCAGCGCCTTGGGGACCCATCTACTGGCTCGCCTCATCCCCAGGTGTTACCGACGCTGCCTTCCATTTTGCCTCATGGCGTCGCGCCGCCGCCGCCGCCGGCGCCGCCCGCAGTGGACGCGTCGCTGCAACCGCCTGGCGCCTCCCTGGGTCACGCGCCGCCGCTCGCTTCCCGTGCCCAGCCGTCCTCCGCCATGGACCTCTTGCCCGCTCCGGACCAGATGTCGTCTTCGCCCGTCGGGTGCTCCGACCACATGGAGGTCGACCCTTCGGCCCCTCCTGTCTCATTACGTGCGCATACACCCCATGTTGACGTGCACCCTGGACTAGGTTTGCAGGCGTTTCCTAGCTCCCCTCGGACCGAATGGCCGGGTGCGGGTGGCACAGCCTCGCCTGTTGTTAGGCTCCCCACCTCATCGCATACGTCAACATGGGGTCCTCCCCACGGCGGGCGGAAGCCTTATCTCACGACCGTTCGCCGATTTGCAGGGGAGGAATGTGGTGTCACCGCTAGACACCACACTTGCTAGGTGGTAACTTAAATCGGCCGCGGTCCTGTAGTACATGTCGGACCCGCGTGTCGCCACTGTGTAATCGCAAACCTAGCGCCACCACATGGCAGGTGACAAGACACGGACTAGACCTCGCCCCAGTTGTACGGACGACATAGCTTGCGACCAGACCTACCAAGTCTTCCTCTCATTTGCCGAGAGACAGATAGAATAGCCTTCAGCTTAGTCCATAGCTACTACCTAGCAAGGCGCCATTTGTATCAGTGCTTATAGCGTACTAATATTCAAGAGAGATGTATTCCAGCAAGAGAATTAAAGTTAAGTATTATAAAACTACGTACTTTTCTTTAGTGCATTAATAAGTCTCCTGTTCCAGTACTTCACGCCCGTCTGCGTTAGTTTAGCGTGCACCTAGCTACCTCATTGTGTCTATGCTGTATGAACTAGACACAACAATTTCCTTTCAAAACACTGCGTACGAACGATTACCGTTTAAAATAATAATAATAACAATTGTGGTGTCACCGCCAGACACCACACTTGCTAGGTGGTAGCCTTTAAATCGGCCGCGGTCCGTTAGTATACGTCGGACCCGCGTGTCGCCACTGTCAGTGATTGCAGACCGAGCGCCGCCACACGGCAGGTCTAAAGACACTTCCTAGAACTCGCCCCAGTTGTACAGCCGACTTTGCTAGCGATGGTTCACTGACAAATTACGCTCTCATTTGCCGAGACGATAGTTAGCGTAGCTTTCAGCTACGTCATTTGCTACGGCCTAGCAAGGCGTACGGACGACATAGCTTGCGACCAGACCTACCAAGTCTTCCTCTCATTTGCCGAGAGACAGATAGAATAGCCTTCAGCTTAGTCCATAGCTACTACCTAGGAAGGCGCCATTTGTATCAGTGCTTATAGCGTACTAATATTCAAGAGAGATGTATTCCAGCAAGAGAATTAAAGTTAAGTATTATAAAACTACGTACTTTTCTTTAGTGCATTAATAAGTCTCCTGTTCCAGTACTTCACGCCCGTCTGCGTTAGTTTAGCGTGCACCTAGCTACCTCATTGTGTCTATGCTGTATGAACTAGACACAACAATTTCCTTTCAAAACACTGCGTACGAACGATTACCGTTTAAAATAATAATAATAACAATTGTGGTGTCACCGCCAGACACCACACTTGCTAGGTGGTAGCCTTTAAATCGGCCGCGGTCCGTTAGTATACGTCGGACCCGCGTGTCGCCACTGTCAGTGATTGCAGACCGAGCGCCGCCACACGGCAGGTCTAAAGACACTTCCTAGAACTCGCCCCAGTTGTACAGCCGACTTTGCTAGCGATGGTTCACTGACAAATTACGCTCTCATTTGCCGAGACGATAGTTAGCGTAGCTTTCAGCTACGTCATTTGCTACGGCCTAGCAAGGCGCCATTATCATTTGCTATTTATCTTGTGATGCATGTACCGTCAGACTGATGTTCATCAATTATGGATTAAAGTTAAGTATTCCAGAAGCTACGTATTTTTTTTACTAGACTCAACTCCTTTAACTGTTCCAGACCTCACGCCAGCCTGCGTGAGCTTAAACGCGTGCCTTTCGGCTATCTCATAGTGGCTTGGCTGTCTTACCAAGTCACAACAACAATAACGAGAACCTTTTTTTAAAGTTACAAACAGCTCTTAGAATTACAAAGCCAACGAGTTTTATGGAGCACTGACTACAAGACAAAAGTTGTTTTAATCCGTGGCAATTTTTGTTACATGGGCATCAGGCCGTGTTCTTGTATGTGTTTCTGTGACTAACATTTCGCCTCCTAATGGTGCAGACATCCACATAGTCTATAAGAAATCATTTACTTCAGGATGAATCAAACTTCTAAAGCCTAATTGCTTTTACCTTATAACACAATGGCCCTCTCTTCCCTTCATAGAGGAGCGATTCCTCGATATTCAAAAGCAGTTCGATTATGTCACGTCCTGGACAATTGTTTAAATACGTCTAAACAGTTCGGTTTACTGAACTTCTTTCATCTTGAATCTTCTGTGAGTCCTTGTGGCCTCTGATAAAGTCTCCAGCATTAGGAAACATGCGTTGGACCACGACCTAATAACGCAATCTTCAATCAAATGGTGATGGTTGAAACTGCAGCACTGTTTTCTTTTACTGGAAGGATCGATATTTTCCGGATGTCTTCTGCTGAACCAGCGGAAATGGTACTGCGACGTACTTTCTTAAACGATTCTTTGGTGGCTTCTTGGTGGAATAAATTCATAATTATGAATGAAAAGCACGATATTGTGTACGTTCTACAATTTTGTTTTATTTTGTTCACCCGTATTCGGTTTACAAGGCCATCATCAGGCTATGAATGACTTTCGTCATTAAAAAGGGTCCAGTATTCAAGAACAACATTGAAAAATGTGTTACATAAGAACTCTTTATATACAAAGACTGCGCATGTAACATATTTCTCAATATTATTCTTGAATATTGGACCCTCTTTGACGATGAAAGACATTCGAAGTCTGATGAAGGCATTTTAAATTTAATACAAATAGTTAAATATTCAATGGTTCTTGAGTATAGTGTTAATGTTTTTTACGGTTTGTTGACTGTATATTTACTTTTTGTTCAACTTTCACATTTTAAATGTATTGTTTCGATGTCGTTCACCAATACTGTATCCCGTTGACGACGAAAGTGAGTTCAGAGTCCGATAATCGCCTTATAATCCGAAAACAGGTTAAAAAAATAAATGAATACTGCGCAACAGTGGTTTTCAAACTTTTGGGTCCACAGCTCCATTGGCCTGATCATAAACACACGCTGCTTCTTTCACAAATGATATCCGACTCGAAGAGTGGGGTCAATAAATTTCAGTGTCCAAAAGAACTTAATAAGAATAGTTATTTCTTCAGCAACTATTGATATAACACATTTTAATCAAGTTTCAATGTTGCTACATCTTGAACTTGTTACATAATCAATCGGAAGTGTGGACTTCATTTCGACACAAAATTAGAAATTGGGAATCGTATCTCTTTCTTTACATTTATTTGCAATCTTGCAATCTATATTTCATGTAGATGACTGCCAGTGCTGAAAAACGTATCTCACTTAAGTAGGATGTTGCAAACGGCATCAAAACTCCTGGGGTCTTGTTACCTACATGCAAACACTCCTGTTTCGCCAAGCCCCAAAACTGAAGCAGTGACGAAACGAACCTCAGTGTGGTGTCCGAACATGCATCATTGAACTGCTCTTGTTCTTCAGTGGTAGGTCTTCATGGAAAGTTTGTCCTGAAAGGAGCTTTGGTTCAATTTAAGACCCCCACGCGAAGAAAACACATTCTCGTGGCCAGCCGTCGGAATTACAAGGCAGGTAAAAGAACTTTCAAATGACGCGGCAGGACACCAGGATACAATGGATTTCGTTTTCTGGGGTATCGGAGAGAGAGTTCTGCGTCCTTCATCTCATGGATAGAATGGGGCAAGTCCAAGGTTTGCTTCCACTGTTTACAGGAGGAGGAGGAGGATATTAGTGTTTAACGTCCCGTCGACAACGAGGTCATTAGAGACGGAGCGCAAGCTCGGGTGAGGGAAGGATGGGGAAGGAAATCGGCCGTGCCCTTTCAAAGGAACCATCCCGGCATTTGCCTGAAGCGATTTAGGAAAATCACGGAAAACCTAAACCAGGATGGCCGGAGACGGGATTGAACCGTCGTCCTCCCGAACACTGTTTACACTACATATGTCAGGTCAGTTGGGTTGTGCCCGAAAATGTGATTGACTGAGTTCTTTTCTCTGTGTTATTCCCTTAATCTTCAGTGTTTAGCATGTAATTTGATAATAGCCGGCCGCGGTGGTCTCGCGGTTCTAGGCGCTCAGTCCGGAACCGCGCGACTGCTACGGTCGCAGGTTCGAATCCTGCCTCGGGCATGGGTGTGTGTGATGTCCTTAGGTTAGTTAGGTTTAAGTAGTTCTAAGTTCTAGGGGACTGATGACCACAGATGTTAAGTCCCATAGTGCTCAGAGCCATTTTTTTTATAATAGTATGGTCCTGTCAGTGTCTTCAAAATATGTGGATCTCTGAAAGATTATAGTGAGAAGACATATATTAATTAGATATCTAAAAAGAGAAAAATTTATGGCAAAATTAATATTGTCTTTAGGGACCTCACGGCTAATTCTCATGAGTTTGACAACGACTGAAAATGCTCATTGTCTGAATGTTTTAACAAATTAAACTCCACGAAGAAGAACAGCTTATCTAGAACTTTAGTTTGTTAGGTAACTGGAATGGTCAATCTTCCTATTTAACCATCTTAATTTCTGTGACATTAAATGCTATTAGACGGCCTAGGTATGAAGATTCCAATGTCAGAGACTGCTCCTTCCGACCCTTTGTAAGGGTCAAACGAAGTGACACCAAGAGTGAAATTTCTGTATACGAAATGGCCTCCATAGCTTTGACTGGAATAACAAAGCGCAGACTGCAAACTATAGGTTCGAGTGTGAAGAACACTGGAAATCTCCCAAAGACGAAAGAGGCATGCATGCTAACCGGCCTTGGAAAGTATTCAAAGAAATGAAGGCAGGCGTTGTAAACCACACAGGAGCATCTAAGAGAAGAAGGAGTCACTATGGCAAGGGAAAGACAAATAGAATTTACCTTCCTGAAGAACTATCAATAAAAAAATGCCATCTGTTAGTATAAAGAAATCTACCCTGAACTTCTTGTTCCATATGAGACACACCGCAAAATATTTAACAGTAAATTCAATTTATGGTGTGGGTAGCCGCATACTGATACCTGCTCAACACGTGACTAATTTCAAGAAAAAATTAAAAGGTTTGATACTTGCACTGAAGATGTAGGGAATAAAGAAGCAAATGAAGTTAATAGTTTCTTACACAGTTATGTGATTGTAGTCCTTGATGCAAAAGTAAGGCTTATTTTAATATTCTGTGACTCGTGCTAGGGACACAAAAAGAACTACGCAGTGTTCTTATACCTTCAGTATATCGTCCATACCATTATGAGATTAGATTGCGCTGAAACAGCATTTCAAATAAAAGAACACTCTCCCATGGAATGTGATGAAAACTACGGTTTATGAAAGAAGAAGTCAATTGCAGCGCTACGAAAAGACCGCATGAGTGAATCTAAGGCCTTAAAAGGCAGTTAATGTTCAACAAAAAATTATGCGAGATTGGACAATTTTTTTAAAAGCATTTTACGAACTGAAGCGTTCTTTCAAGACTCGACCGCACAGCAAAGCTCTGGTCGTGAAGAAAGATACAGTGTTCTGATAAATTATAACTTACAATGGAGCCTGAACACCAGTACATTTGAAACATTCTGTAGGTCCACAAGTAGATGTCGAGCCTCAGTATCAACGGTAGCTACCTGACGAATTCCTACGGCCTCATCGATCATATAATGGCGTTTTCTAATGCGAAACATTTTGGAAGGCAAATGTAAATTGTTTTGGAGGTCAATAATTGTAGGGGTGTATTATCAGACCTCCTGCTAATATCCTATGAAAAATATGCTGGTCTTCGAGATGTTGAACAGTTTTGTGCACAAGAAGCAACATATTTCTGTTCCAGTGTACTACATACGAAACCACAATCCACCACCAGCGAAAAGAAAGTTCCAAAGTCAAACAACACAAAGATGAAAATTAGAGTTTTACAAATGTTGACCATGTGGAAAAAATTAATATGTGGGTCAAATGTTGGCCATGATGAAAAAATTAATGTGTGGGTCAACATTTTCTCTCTAACCCCACCCTAGGGGGAGAGAGGAAGAGTTTTTAGTTTTAGCGAATCAATATTTAAGAAATAAATAAGTATTTTTTATTTATCCGTTACCATTTTCCACGCAAAAATGAGAACATGGATTTTCTTGAATTACAGTGCCTACTACCAAGAATCAAAACAAATCTTTAAGACAAAATGTACGTAGTTTTTTATTTAGAATCTGATTCTGCAATAAAAATAGTGGTTCCCATTTAAAATTTTAAAGTTGCCTCCCGCCCCATACCCAGACTGTTGGCGTGGCGGGCTAACTTTAGCACCAGCAGGTGTCTCCCTCGAAAATAATCAACTTTTGATTCTACACATTTTTTCATGTGAAGCTTATTTTTCGAGTTATTCTGGTTTGACAACTTACAATTTACAACCTGTATAAAACAGTGATTAAAAAGAGACTTAACGTGGGCTCAAACGGATAAACTAGGATCTCGTTGCAATTAAGGAGTGAGTCCCAAATACACTCCTGGAAATTGAAATAAGAACACCGTGAATTCATTGTCCCAGTAAGGGGAAACTTTATTGACACATTCCTGGGGTCAGATACATCACATGATCACACTGACAGAGCCACAGGCACATAGACACAGGCAACAGAGCATGCACAATGTCGGCACTAGTACAGTGTATATCCACCTTTCGCAGCAATGCAGGCTGCTATTCTCCCATGGAGACGATCGTAGAGATGCTGGATGTAGTCCCGTGGAACGGCTTGCCATGCCATTTCCACCTGGCGCCTCAGTTGGACCAGCGTTCGTGCTGGACGTGCAGACCGCGTGAGACGACGCTTCATCCAGTCCCAATGGCTCAAATGGCTCTGAGCACTATGGGACTCAACTGCTGTGGTCATAAGTCCCCTAGAACTTAGAACTACTTAAACCTAACTAACCTAAGGACATCACACACATCCATGCCCGAGGCAGGATTCGAACCTGCGACCGTAGCGTCATCCAGTCCCAAACATGCTCAATGGGGGACAGATCCGGAGATCTTGCTGGCCAGGGTAGTTGACTTACACCTTCTAGAGCACGTTGGGTGGCACGGGATACATGCGGACGTGCATTGTCCTGTTGGAACAGCAAGTTCCCTTGCCGGTCTAGGAATGGTAGAACGATGGGTTCGATGACGGTTTGGATGTACCGTGCACTATTCAGTGTCCCCTCGACGATCACCAGTGGTGTACGGCCAGTGTAGGAGATCGCTCCCCACACCATGATGCCGGGTGTTGGCCCTGTGTGCCTCGGTCGTATGCAGTCCTGATTGTGGCGCTCACCTGCACGGCGCCAAACACGCATACGACCATCATTGGCACCAAGGCAGAAGCGACTCTCATCGCTGAAGACGACACGTCTCCATTCGTCCCTCCATTCACGCCTGTCGCGACACCACTGGAGGCGGGCTGCACGATGTTGGGGCGTGAGCGGAAGACGGCCTAACGGTGTGCGGGACCGTAGCCCAGCTTCATGGAGACGGTTGCGAATGGTCCTCGCCGATACCCCAGGAGCAACAGTGTCCCTAATTTGCTGGGAAGTGGCGGTGCGGTCCCCTACGGCACTGCGTAGGATCCTACGGTCTTGGCGTGCATCCGTGCGTCGCTGCGGTCCGGTCCCAGGTCGACGGGCACGTGCACCTTCCGCCGACCACTGGCGACAACATCGATGTACTGTGGAGACCTCACGCCCCACGTGTTGAGCAATTCGGCGGTACGTCCACCCGGCCTCCCGCATGCCCACTATACGCCCTCGCTCAAAGTCCGTCAACTGCACATACGGTTCACGTCCACGCTGTCGCGGCATGCTACCAGTGTTAAAGCTGCGATGGAGCTCCGTATGCCACGGCAAACTGGCTGACACTGACGGCGGCGGTGCACAAATGCTGCGCAGCTAGCGCCATTCGACGGCGAACACCGCGGTTCCTGGTGTGTCCGCTGTGCCGTGCGTGTGATCATTGCTTGTACAGCCCTCTCGCAGTGTCCGGAGCAAGTATGGTGGGTCTGACACACCGGTGTCAATGTGTTCTTTTTTCCATTTCCAGGAGTGTATATGCTAATTCAAATATTTTCTTGTTGTCATTTATTCCTCCTGTGACGACAGGTGCAGCTGAATTTCACTACTTACAACTGTCGCATTTCAGTTTCATGGAATCATTTCCTTTCTAACCATTTCCTGGTTGAAATTACTCAGTTGAGTTTGTTAATATTTTCTAAAATGAGTTCCTAATTCCAACTACACCTGTTCATAAGTTATCTACAAACTGAAATCAGAACTGTACTTTAAAGTGGTTGCACACAAAACACTTCCGAAATCGATGTCTTACCGTGCTAAGCGATATGTATTGCATTTAAAGATCAGTACCTAGTTGTACTAAACACAGGCGCTAAGCTTGTGAAAGAAACGTAATGCATGTTCCTGAAACCTCTCCCGTCCTGCCGTATAGTCTCACACGTAAGAACCTACGTGAGCAGACTTGTATGGGTCTGTACCTTCTTTCACGGCTGTAAGAAGTCGTATTATGCCAAACGCGTTTAGCTTTACAATATTTCAAAGAATCGTTCGTGTTAAATGTGATTAACGTCGATTTGACGAGATCACGAACAATACTCACGTTTAAAATAGCCTTTTGGTACAAACAGTGGTGTCCGCAGCTCGTGGCCCTGCGGTAGCGTTCTCGCTTCCCGCGCACAGGGTCCCGGGTTCGATTGCCGACGGGGCACAGGGAGTTTCCCTGCCTCGAGATGACTGCGTGTTGTTGTTTTGTCTTCATCATCAACAGTCATCCCCATTACGGTCGGAGGAAGGCAATGGTAAACCACCTCCGCTACGACCTTGCCTAGTCGGCGGTGTGGATCTCCCGCATCGTTCCCTACGCTCCTCGGAGTATGGGACTTCTTCATCACCACCATAAACATTGCTAGTCGCCAGGAAAAGCGTTTTGCTTGCGTACTTCTTTTATTTACACATTCAGAGGCCTTTTTAACAAGTTAAAGCTATAGTTCCTTACATGAAGATCCTACAGTTTTATTCCTTGCTCAAAACGGGTGAAAGTTATGCTTTTTCGAGTAGAGTCACTGTAAGATATTACAGTGCTATAACATGTTACGAAGTTACGGGGTATGGATAAAAATATGGAAACACCGCGGGAAATGGATGCTTGAACAAAACTATAGATGCTAGCTAAGCCTGGAGGCTGTACTGTTGTATTTGATCACTAACGGCGCCTGTACAGTGTGTACAAAATGGCTCTGAGCACTATGCGACTTAACTTCTGAGGTCATCAGTCCCCTAGAACTTAGAACTACTTAAACCTAACTAACCTAAGGACATCACACACATCCATGCCCGAGGCAGGATTCGAACCTGCGACCGTAGCGGTCACGCGGTTCCAGACTGAAGCGCCTTTAACCGCACGGCCACACCGGCCGGCTGTCCTCTGTACACTGCAAGTGTCAGTCGGGATCACAACAGTGTTCTGTGTGCTTGCGAGGGCATGATGTCGCAGCATAGTGAATTGCAACGTGGTAAAATTGATAGTGCTCATTCGTCGAGTGCTTCGATAACCAAGGTAGCCGAAGTGTTAGGTGTATCGAGAGGTACAGTACCCAAAATTTGTACCGCATACAGGGAAAGCAGAAAAATGTCATCCGGTGAGTCACAACGGGTGCGAAGTGTGTATTTTAATCTCCTCTCTCCTTCCTTATCCCAGTTATTGTCCACAATATCCAAAGTCTTACGAAAATTTTGAGAGGAGGGAAGATTACAATAAACTTTCTAGTTTACGTAGCTTTTCGTGTAGAGTTGGCTACAGTTCTTCTTGTCTAGGGGTCTGATTCTTGAAGCTGAAATTCTCACATTTTAGATCCTTATGGTTGAATTAATCTAAATAACTTTGAAGATCGTTGTTGCAAAACTTTTGTTGTTACGTTAATATATTTTGTCACATTTTAGTGTATTCTTGTCAGTTTTCACACTAACAAAGCCGACGTTACATTGTTCGCCCAAAATAAAAAATCGTTCGATCACGTCAGAGGCATGGTAACTACTACTTCACTCTGCAGTAATAACAATATTCGAAAGGGTTTAAGGGGCTCCGGAACGCCCTATACTTGCAATGTTAAAATAACGCATATAAATTACATTTTTCCTCACAAAGTATTTGAGGTAGGAAGTTGAACTTTTTACAGATTATTTATTGGAATATGGGCTACAACTTAACAGAGGGATTATACAAAATTTTAGTTTAGTTATTAAAGATGATTTTTTTTCAATTGTAATGAAAATTCACAACATTTTTTTGCAATTTTTTATTTATATATTCAAAAATATACAGTTTTTTTGGAAAAAGGCTGTGTTAAATTATGCAGAAGGTACTGTGTAACATTTACTGAAAGTTTGAAACAAATATGTTTGGAAGATCCTTAGAAAACATGTAATTAGTATGAGAAAATAAAAGTTTTGGGAATCGAGCGACAAAGATTGGATTAACTTTTTAGTGCATTCCAGGTCCATAGGATGGGTTATCTTCATCCTCTGCAAACTCCTCCTCCAGCTTCCTCTTGTTCCTCCTCCTGTTTACTCTTGCTTGTATTTCTAGACTCTTTACAGCCCTGTCTGCAGCCCGAAGGCGTTCCTTGTCTAAAGCAAGCATCGCTCGTTGTTGTGTTCGTAGATTTTTCTACCATTTTCTTCAGTTGCAGTTACTGCAACACTGTTCCAAAAGGTGGTCATGTATGAACACTTATCACATTTCAGTTGTATTTCACTAGCAAGTCCTACGTGCTTTATTATGGAGAGTTCCAGACCAACTTCACTACAATGAATACATCTTACACAGTTTGAAAAAATTCCTTTGAGAACCGACATATGAAATATTACATTCACATCCGATTCGCCCATAAAACATTCATAGTTTTCGCTCATTGAACCAAGCTTCTTCTGTGAAGTATTTTCTTTCCCACTTTGACTGCTATGGGCAGGTGTACTTGAGAGGTTAGGTTCACTCACTTGGTTATCGTCTTTATTGTTTACAGTAATAACACATACCTTTGGCTTTCCAACATTTCTCCTTTTCTTAAAAGCCTTCAGAGGATTTCTAATAACTTTACTTTTACTCATCGTTATACTTCAACAAAACAGAGACTCAAGAAACAGAATTAATTACGAATATTTTCGAGATAACGACAGAGTAAATAAACATGAAACAAACGACAATCACACCAGCGATATATATTGAACCATCACAGGTTAGCCACAACACATACTTTATCTCACATCACTAAAATGTACCTGATGAACACGGACGTTAATAATAACACCATTTGACAGCAGTTTAACAGCGCCACAGTGGGTCACACCTATGTAGAACACATTTCAAAAAAAATTTAAAAATAGTTGTAGTCTTCAGAATTGAATAAATTATATATCTATTAAAAGGTAATAGTCTGGAGATTCAGAAAACGCAAAAAAGTAAAAATTGAACTTTTCATGATTTTGAGCCTTTCCGGAGCCCCTTAAAAGTTTTCTTGACAAATGAAATTCTATATATGAAGACAGTAGCTGTTCTCGAAAGAACAGATACCACTGATGACCGTGCAGCTTCTCTAGAACAAATGACAACTAATTTAGGGTTTCAATTAATTATCATTTAAATGAAATTCTATTAATTCCGATTATTATTTCATAAATGCATCTAGAAATAGACATAGCAAACAATACTAGATTGCGTAATTAACAATAGAAATTTTTAGTGCACCAAATAATTCGTAATTTGGTTCAAATGGTTCAAATGGGACTTATCATCTGAGGTCATCAATCACCTAGACTTAGAATTACTTAAACCAAACTAACCTAAGGACATCACACACATCCATGCCCAAGGCAGGATTCGAACCTGCGACCGCAGTAGCAGCGCGGTTCTGGACTGAAGCACCTAGAACCGCTCGGCCACTATGGCCGGCAATTCATAATTTCAAATATTTCTTAAAAAATAATTTTAACTGTACATTCAGAGCTAGTACTTTCGACTGTAACGTCTATAATAAAGTAATCCCCTTTCATAAATTTTAGCTTGATAACATATTGCATATAAAATAATATGAAAGTTTTCAGAAAAGCAGCCGAGATAATATCTACCTCTCACAAATTTGAGAAATAATACCGGTATCGACAACGACTGTTGAGGAAAAATAATGCTAGAGGTGTATGTCCCGTTATAGTGTTCATTGATCGTGACAGGTGGTCACTGAAGATTATGACAAAAAATAAATTACAGCAGCAGAAGTCACTTCAGAACCACTCATCACTGACGCAAACGCCCGTAACAGGAAAACGTGGCGCCTAAGAAATAAAAATTATCGACCAATGGAAGAAATTTATTAGATCGCATGAGCCTTCTTTCACACTGTTTTCAACTTTAGGCCAAGGTTACCTCCCAAGAGCGGAACATGATGGTGGCTGTATGACGTTGTGCGCAAGCCGTATTCGATGGGCATCGTAACAACTAAGGTTGCATTACTGCTACAGGATACGTTACCATTTTGGCTGATCAAGTCCATCGCATTGTACAATGTTTGTTCTCCAGTGGTGGTGCTGTGTTCCGAGGTGACAGGGCCCCGGCCCACACAGGTCACAGCGTCCAGGAGCGGTTGTGTGAGCACCAGGATGAATTACCTGATCCCCCCTGGCCACCAGTCTCAGGACTGAAGACCACAACAATAACAACATTTCTTATAATTATCAGATGTAAAAACCAATCTATTATTTACAGTGAAGTGTTACTAATGCAGGTACGTCACAAAAGATATTTTCCACTTCTGTGACTACAAATGTTTTGTTTCATGCTTTGTTAATAACGTTGTATTGTCTCATACATGTAATTATCAGTGAATGAACAGATAGTTCGAAACTGGTCAATAATAAAAACTCTGACGGAAATCTAAAATAATAAATTATGAGGGGAAGTCAAAAACTAAAGGGACTTCTGCAGTTTCTCGCCATAGGGGTTGGTGACACTGCTAGTATCCAGGGCTGAAGTACTGTCTTCTGTAACAGTTTTACATGGTGTGTCACTCTTATTACCCTTTTAGTGGTACTATTGTAGCGGACCGTGAAACATGGTAGCTCCATTCTCGATTAGCACCGAGGAGGAAATGAAGGCAGTGATTCGCTTTTTATTTGTCGAATGCAAGCGCAGTATGGTAACAGCTATTTATCGAGGAGCAAGTTTTACAAATGGATAGAGCGCTTCGAACAGGGAAGAATTGCTATATGTGACGAGGAAAAATCGGGCAGGCCATCGACGTCAACAACTGAGGACAGCCTGGAAGCCGTTGAGGGTGTGGTGATGGAAACAGAAGCCCCGGAGTGGAAGAAATCGCCAGTACTTTACATATCAGTCGTCGTTCAGTGTATGCCATCTTGGACGACAGGCTAAATTTTCGGAAAGTGTGTGCAAGGAGGGTACCGAAAGAATTTTCAGCCCAGCACAAAGCGCAAAGAATGGACATTTCGCGTGACCCTTATCATCGTGAGGGAGATGTATTTTTACAGCAGATCGTTGGTGTAGACGAAACGTCAGTGCATCATCACGAACCGGGAAGTAAAGCTGCAAGCATGGTTTGAAAACACACAATGTCACTAGAAGTTAAGGAATTTAAACATCAGCCATCAGCTGGTAAAATTATACTAACACTATTTTGGGACACTGAATGTCTAGTAGCCGTAGATTTCATTCTAAGAGGCGAAACTGTGAACAGAGAGATCTATTGTGATGTGTTGCGAACTAAACTGAAACCTGCAATCAAATCTTCAATCTGTGAAAAGGTGTCATCCTGCAGGAAGGTAAGGTTGGGCCACATTCTGCCAAAGCGGACGCCAGAATCCATGAAGATTCGAACTGCTGGAATACACGCAAGCGATTTCCATATGTTTGTACCAATGGAGGAAGCGCTCAGGGAAAGAAGATTTGCAAAACCGACGCAGGCGTCATCAGTCCGGTGAAAAATTCAACTTCCTGGCAGATTAAAACTGTGTGCCAGACCGAGACTCGAACTCGGGACCTTTTCCTTTCGCGGGCAAGTGCTCTACCATCTGAGCTACCCAAGCACGACTCACGCTCCGTCCTCACAGCTTCACTCCTGCCAGTACCTCGTCTCCTACGTTCCAAACTTTACAAAAATGGTTCAAATGGCTCTGAGCACTATGCGACTTAACTTCTGAGGTCATCAGTCGCCTAGAACTAATTAAATCTAACTAACCTAAGGACATCACACACATCCATGCCCGAGGCAGGAATCGAACCTGCGACCGTAGCGGTCGCTCGGTTCCAGACTGTAGCGCCCAGAACCGCACGGCCACTCCGGCCGGCCCAAACTTTACAGAAGCTCTTCTGCGAACCTTGCAGAACTAGCACTCCTGGGATTTCCACTCTGCAGCGGAGTGTGCGCTGATATGAAACTTCCTGGTAGATTAAAACTGTGTGCCGGACCGAGACTTGAACACGGTCAAATACCTTTCATCCCGACTGAATCAAGAAGCTCATGAAACGCTGGAGAAAGTGCGTTGAAGTGCAGGAAGATTATGTAGAAAAATAGTGTATGTTTCAGTTTTCTATCATTAGAAGAAATATTCCGGCTCGTAAATGTCCCTCTATGTTTATGCTCATGACATTTCAGTCAGAATGTTTTGCAAAGTGACTTTTTTTAATGACAGGCTGAAAATCCTTTGTTCACTTCGGGCAACACCCACTCAGAAGCAATATAATTCAAACACAGCACACTTTGCGAAAGCCTACGAACTGCTGGACGCAACGAAATACGATTATCACGTTACTTTCACCACTACCAAAGAAAGAATGTCAACGTTATCACTCTGAGCCTGGCCGCCCCCCTAGCTGACTGGTAATACCGACTGCTTGTCATGCGGAGTTCCCTGGATCAGTACTCGGTATGGCTGCGAAACGTTTCATTGGTGAGAACAGCGGAACGCGACGCACTCAGCCACATTATGCCAAATGAGCATTTGCTTGCGTGAGAAGTCGAGGCTCTTTCGTATGGAAACCCGAGACCGGCCCGGAGAGAGAGCAGCTACTGTACTGAGCCAGAATCTTGAATAAAACACTGTTACCGTATGCAGTATGATCAAGCCTCGCATGAAACGGTTAAGAATTCAGGCTTCCTTACGAATTAAAACCTCACCCTTAATGTCTGATTCGTACAGCATTTAAAAAAAAAATCGTGAATAGTCTGTTCGCATTCAAGATTAAATTCAGAATTAACTGAGTCAATCTGCAGTTAGCACTTCTGGCGTTCTAAACAGTAATACTATTTCAACTGAGAAGAAGAAAAACATTCAGATTGGTAAATGTCATATACTTTCACTTCACTGACGTACAGCTGAACTTTCGACTTTAAAGAAATATTTTTACTCTATGTTATAAGAATGAAGAAGAAAGTAACCCTTAGGAATACTGTAACATATTTTTATTAAAAAGTCACAGAGTAATTAATTATGCAATGTGTGTAATCCGAATTGTTATTTTACAATACGAACCAGTTATCAAAGATAATCAGAGTGAGAATAACTCATATTACCCCTAAGGTAATGACAAGAGAGAGACAGATCGTGACTTTCATTATGCTTTTGCACGCCTTTTCATATATAAAATTATTCAGCATGAGAAAAATGTAGAAGCATAGCTGGTTTCAGCATTGTACTTGCTTCATCTTCGATGCGCATTCGCAGGTGTGATCATTTTCGTGGTCTCTGAGACTGCGCGAAAATTTTCGAACACGCCCTCCCAGGCCAGTTGTGGTGGAATGCGTCTATACTCCCCCTACCCTCCTTAAATTGTCAAGCCTACAACGTTATGTTGTCGGTTGCGTTATCGCGTTCTGTGTTTATTGTTGACACGTGTTATTGATAGGTGCTGGAGTCTCCTAGACCGCACCTCGTAACTACGTAGCTGTTTTCTTCAGTATGGTACCGTATAGCTCAAAATTTGCTGGCATGAATGTGTCATTGTTGACTTTGCCGAATTTGATGAAATAGTTATTAGGTCTATGGAGGAAGTTGTCAGTGATATATATCAAGAAATCAACGAAAAAGACGATTTTACATCAGCCAGTGATCACAGTTCTGCTATCGAACAACAGTATTATTCAGAGGGAGAACTACAAGAAAGTTGTGATGGGTATCTGTTTCGCAATTAAATGCTTAAAGTATCTGTTATAATCGAATATGTTATGAGTGATGATAAGAAAAATGAACTTCCCAGCAATGAATGTCAATTTGACAGACTTTCTTTTTGTACCTATCACGTAGAATTCTTATGCGCAAATTTAAACCCTGTAGTTAATTTTTATCTGGAAATTTATTTGCTATAGAGATTGTATAATTTTTCAGATTGTAAAATTCAGTCTATTTGTGTGTACTATTTAAAAGAAGCAACTAAACTTCTGTGCTTTTGTGTGATAAAAAATAACATTTTACAGACTTCTTTAGTGCAATAAAATAAACTAGAAGCATTTAAACAACAATTACATAATTATAAAAATAAATACACTACTGGACATTAAAATTGCTACACCACGATAATGACGTGCTACAGACGTGAAATTTAACAAACAGGAAGAAGATGCTGTGATAGGCAAATCATTAGCTTTTCAGAGGTTGGCGCCGGTGGCGACATCTACAACGTGCTGACATGAAAGTTTCCAACCGATTTCTCATACACAAATAGCAGTTGACCGGTTTTGCCTGGTGAAACGTTGTTGTGATGCCTCGTGTAAGGAGGAGAATGCGTACCATCAAGTTTCCGACTTCGATAAAGGTCGGATTGTAGCCTATCACGATTGCGGTTTATCGTATCGCGACATTGCTGCTCACGTTGGTGAGGTCCAATGACTTAGCAGAATATGGAATCGGTGGGTTCGGGAGGGTTACAAGGAACGCCGTGCTGGATCCCAACAGCCTCGTATCACTATCAGTCGAGATGACAGGCATCTTATCCGCATGCCTGTAACGGATCGTGCAGCCACGTCTCGATCACTGAGTCAACATAAGGGGACGTTTGCAAGACAACAAACATCTGCACGAACAGTTCGACGGCGTTTGCAGCAGCAGGGACTAGTGGCTCGGAGACCATGGCTGCGGTTACCCTTGACGCTGCATGACAGACAGAAGCGCCTGCGATGATGTACTCAACGACGAACCTGGGTGCACGAATGGCTAAACGTCATTTTTTCGGATCAATCCAGGTTCTGTTTACAGTATCACGATAGTCGCATCCGTGTTTGACGACATCGCGTTGAACGCACCTTGGAAGCGCGTATTCGTCATCGCCATACTGACGTATCACCCGGCGTGATGGTATGGGGTGCCACCGGTTACACGTCTCGGTCACCTCTTGTTCGCATTGACGGCGCTTTGAACAGTGGACGTTACATTTCAGATGTGGTACGACCCGTGGCTCTACCCTTCTTTCGATCCGTGTGAAATCCTACATTTCAGCAGGATAATGCACGACCGCATGTTGCAGGTCCTGTACGGGTCTCTCTGGATACAAAAAATGTTCGACTGCTGCCCTGGCCAGCACATTCTCCAGATCTCTCACCAATTGAAAACGTCTGGTCAATGGTGGCCGAGCAATGGCTCGTCACAATATGCCAGTCACTACTCTTGATGAACTGTGGTATCGTGTTGAAGCAGCATGGGCAGCTGTACCTGTACATGCCATCCAAGCTCTGTTTGACTCAATGCCCAGACGTATCAAGGCCGTTATTACGGCCAGAGGTGGTTGTTCTGGGTACTGATTTCTCAGTATCTATGCACCCAAATTGTGTGAAAATGTAATCCCATGTCAGTTCTAGTATAATATATTTGTCCAATGAATACCCGTTTATCATCTGCATTTCTTCTTGGTGTAGTAATTTTAATGGCCAGTAGTGAATTATATAGCCTACACTAATAATTTGAAATGATTTTGCCTCAAACCTCGGTTTAAACATAGGGGTTCCAGAGACCCCACCTCGTGGTGTACGTTACCGAAAAGTCACATCGCTACTTAAGGGTTAACTTCTGTGGTTTTAAAGATATTGAAAATACTGTTGTGTCATTGCAGGCACCTTATGTTTCTGAGATTGCAGGTCTATTCAGATATGCTTCACTTCTAGACTGTAAATTATTACAGATCCTCAAACAGCTGTATAAAACCATGTTTCAGTTTGCCTCAAAGCATGCCATTCCTGGCTATTCGCATTTTGCTAGGCTAGGCAGCCGCCATCGAAATTCCCAGTTTTGGGGCTTACCCACATCCAGCCACGCTTCTCCTCTCTGCATCAACCTGGATCGTACCAGGGGCCCTACTGTATATCGTTCATACCGATCGGTGCAGTAGGTTAGTCTTGGTAGTGACTTCATTTTCGGTTCTTTATCCGAATTACCTATTCAGTAAGCTTTTGAGACCAGTTACCGAATGATCCCCCTGCCTATTTTTTTCGACAACTGTACTGAGAGGTTTAGGATTCCGGTATGGCCCTGTCGTTCTGTTAGCTGGGGTTTATTTACACCTATAATTTGTTATTTTAAACATATTGAGTGGTTTTAGCTTTAGATTTAGTAATTGTGGTACTAAAGAATCACCACAGGATGCGTTCAGTTGGAAAGTGAGTTCATAATAGACTACTTTCCTCTGTTTGAAATGTGGTTAGGCTATGTTGTTACTGTGAATGATTACATTAGTGTTAGCCGAAATTACTACTGACTTCGCGTACTCTTTTCGACAAGTGGTTTACTTGTTAATTATCGAAACACTTTTATAAGTAACAATGCAAAGGAATTTTGTGATGCATGATAGAGAAAACTTCCAAAATTTTATGCATTTACGGCTTACGCCTGCATCAATCGGCAACGATGTCAGCCTGTATCTCCCTCGACTGAAATTACATAAAATAAACCGCTGCTAGCACGCGAGGTGTAGTAGCGAAGTTGGTAAGGCGATAGACTATTGCCGGCACTTTAGCTCAGCGTGTTCGGTCAGAGGATAGCTACCCTCTGTAATAATAAAAAACGAACGAACGAAAGCGAACAAAATGAGATTAAAAAAACAAAAAAAGGAAAAACTGTCGTGGCAAATGACGTAGATTCGTATAGTGCTAGATGCGAAAATATATTTTTTTTTTTCCTCTTCGTGTTTGCAACACATACTGAGACTTCATTAATCGTCAAAGTTTAGCATTTTTCTGAAATATTCGTTGTAATTACACGTAAGACCCTGCATTCTCAGTAACGAGTATCTCCGATTTCGTGACTTCCATATGTTTCAGAAATGAAAGATGATATTTCTGTCCGTGAAACAACTGACAGTGACATTGTAGTACATCTTGTCACAAATAAATCACCTTTTTTTTTAATACGTAGCGATTTCCGAGAGTATGGTCAGACAGGAATCTAAGAGCACAACGTAAATTACTTAAATTACTGAGAATGAAACTAGCAGCAGTCGTCTTTATACTCTAGCTTGTCACAAGTATTTATCTGCGATCGAATCCTTAATAACAGTAGACAGAGATGAAAGGTTCCTGCTCCAATATATTCAGACTATACCACCGTATATGAAGTATTTTTATTCGTCAGATGCGTGTTATAAACTACAATGAACTTCTATAGCTGCACTCGACACGTGCTCACCAAAATTCGGTTCCTTAAATTTTGTTTTTATGAACCAAATCGTTGACCTATCACATAGGGAAGTAGGCTACTTTATCATTTGGATCTCTAGGAGCGAGCTACAACCACATTCTATGTATTTTCTTATTCTTCGACACTCTCTTAAACAATTTTTCTGGTTCGTGTAGATGTGTTCCGTCTATGCAACTAATTGAAGTCAGTTATTCCCGTACACGTTTCGCTTCTATTATTTGTGAAGCATCATCATGAATAAAGGAAGCGAAACACGTATCGCAATAAACAAACTGCCTTCAGTTAGTTGGAAAGACGGAATGTACCTCAATGAATATTGAAGCAACTAAGAAACGACGGGAAACAGAAAAAATGACGAATTTTTCGGGTGTTCCTATAGATTTATTTGTACAATGAAGTGCTACACTCCATTCCTAACTCACATTCCGAAGCGTAAAATCCAAAACAAGACGATGATGTGAATGAGAATAAAATGACATAATGTGACATATACGACAGCTTCTTGAACACAGTCAATATTCTATCGTTATCATGCATTCATGGAAGCCTGTGGTTAGCGAAATTTGAACAGTATTACTTATTCTAACGACACTTTGCGGTACTGTGAAGAATGGCATGCCTGTATCGGCTGCTAGCCGCTTCGAGTTCGTGCCACTGTGGCGCAGGAGTGCGCTTGCGCGGATCTGAGGCAGATTGCTTTTCGTTGGTAGGCGCAAGGGGAAGTGACAGCAGCGTTTCGGTTCGCTAGGACCGTTCGGCATCGCTTTCTAAATGCTTACTGAATAATGTTGGGCCTCTGTTCCGAAAACAAGGACCGTTCGGTGCGCTCGCGTACCGAAACTTTTGGCGAAATGACGGAAAGATACAGAATAGGACACCTGGAGCCACACAGCTGGTTCTCAGCTGCACAAGGAAAATCCCCTCCCCACGTACCAATTCTAGGTGGCCGAATCGGCTTACATACGTCTAACGTTACAGTGAATACGTGAATGTCAAAATATGAGATGTCAATGGGCGTATCGTTTGAGCATGTGGACTTATAAGCTTAAATTTTATACACCGCTAAGATACCTTAGGCCTTGTAATTTAATATAAATTTCAGCTTTAAATCTCCACCCATTCCTGAGAACAAGGGCTCCGAACAGACAAAGACATGTATGGAGAACTAAGTGATCCTATAGGGTTCTGTTTTTGTTGACTGAGGTGCGGAACTTAAAATTACATCACCTGTTACCTGAATTGCGAGTACATTAACTCTCTCAACATTTAACACATTGCTCTTTCATAAAGAAAAGCTAAGAAGAAGTGATTTCTGGCGTTGCTTGAAGCGATGTTACAGGTCCTCTGCTGTTCCTTATCTACATCAACGATTTAGGAGACAATCTGAGCAGCCGTCTTAGGTTGTTTGCAGAGGATGCTGCCGTTTATCGTCAAGTAGAGTCATCAGAAGATCAAAACATATTCTAAAACGGTTCAGAAAAGCTGTCTATAGTGGAGAAAAAATTAACAATTGACCATAAATAATGAAAAGTCTGATGTCATATGTGGTGTCACCGCCAGACACCACACTTGCTAGGTGGTAGCCTTTAAATCGGCCGCGGTCCGTTAGTAGACGTCGGACCCGCGTGTCGCCACTATCAGTGATTGCAGACCGAGCGCCGCCACACGGCAGGTCTAATCTAGAGAGACTTCCTAGCACTCGCCCCAGTTGGACAGCCGACTTTCCTAGCGATGGTTCACTGTCTGCATACGCTCTCATTTGCACAGACGAAAGTTTAGCGTAGCCTTCAGCTACGTCATTTGCTACGACCTAGCAAGGCGCCATATTCAGTTACTGCAACTAATTACTTCAAGACTGTATTCTGAACAAATAATATTGTGAATCATGTACCGTCAAGAGCGACGTTCATCATTAATGGATTAAAGTTAAGTATGAAACTAATTACCTCCGCTTTCTGAATTCTCATTCCTTGTCATATTCCAGACCTCAATTCGGTATAGTTCCTCCCTCCTCACGCCAGCCTGCGTGAGCTAAAATGCGTGCATTTCGGCCTCCACTCGTAACACGGTGTTAGCTCTTCTGCCAACTACAACATCATCAACATGAGTGCTAAATGGAATACGGTAAATTTCGGTTAAACGATAAGTCAGTCAAATCTAAAGGTCGTAAATTCAACTAAATACCTAGAAATTACAATTACAAACAACTTAAATTGAAAAGAATGCGATTTATTGGCAGAAACTTAGAAGATACAACAATTCTACTAAAGACACTACATACACTACGCTTGTCCATACTCTTTTCGAGTATTGCTGCGTGGTATGGGATCCTTAACAGATAGGATTAACGGAGTACATCGAGAAAGTTCAAAGAAGAGCAGCACGTTTTGCATTATCGAGAAAAAGGGGAGAGAGTGTCATGGACATGATACAGGTTTTGAGGTAGATATCGTTAAAACAAAGGCGTTCCTCGTTGCAGCGATATCTTCTCACGAAATTTCGATCAACAACTTTCTCCTCCGAATGCGAAAGTATTTTGATTTTGTTGACTCCGACATGCATAGAGAGAAACGAGCATCATAATAAAGTAAGGGTAATCAGAGCACGCAAGGAAAGATAAGGCGCGTTTCTTCCGCGCGCTGTTCGAGAATGGAATAATAGAGAACTATTGTGGATTTGATGAACCCTCTGCCAGGCACTTAAGTGTGATTTTCAGAGTATCCCTGCAGATGTAGATGGAGGCTGCGCCCACCTGGATATGCTTATTTCCACGTGAATCTACAGATCTATTTTGTAACGTACAGAACATGCGATGAATTTTGTATTCACTTCTCTCCTTTTTCCGTTCCCCCGCAGTCACCTGCCTCCACAAGCCATGTTAATCTTGGGAGTGCTGCGCACTGTTCTTTTACTGGGGAATAAAGACTTTTATTGAGGAATATAAAGTATGTGCAATATGCTCAATCACCAACTGACGAGCCACATTATAGTAATTCTTAACCTTCTATTTGAAAAGCAGTTGAGATATGAAACAGTTTTGTAAACAGATGGAGAGCGAGTCAGTGTGCAAGACGAATCGTGGAAAGGTATGCACGTCTGGAGTCCTATCTTATGTGTATGTTGTAGAATTATGTATCATGATGTATTTTGCGGCCAAACGCTCTGAGCACCAGGGTTCCGAATACACCGCGTCTTGTTATAGAGGGAGCGTCCCAAAAACCTCACATGGACTAGTGCGGTTTACTGATGATGACTTTCGCTTTGAAAAGATTGATCGACACAGCTAGGTTCGTGTGGACCACAGAATTAAGCGGGATCCTAGCAGGCTTCCCAGTTACGAACAAACGGACCTAATGTTAAGGTACAGCTTTCTTGACGACCGGAAATGAAATGAGGAGGGACACCTGGGCACATTCACTGGCGTTTCTCCGGAAACTCCGTCGTGTAATGTGCTGTAGAATTTGCCGCCGGTAGCGGATAGCGCCGCTGCTCGTGGGAGCGTAACATCTGCTCCGCGATTTTCCAAAGTCAGATGGAGAAAGTTGGCGCCCTATAACCAAAACTGGAAGGGTGGAGGACGTTCCAGATTCGCCTCACCAATGACAAGACAATACGACGGGAAATTCAGCGCCTTGAAGGACAAGAGTGAAACAATGAGGACGAAATTCCACGGAAACAATGTTTAGGGGTCATTCCGAGATTGATCCATTTGGAGACTCTATTGAGAGTTTGTAATTTGAAATCATGCTAAGTGACTGGCATGCTCTTTCTTATAGAGTATTCTGACTTCGCTTTCTCATTTACTGCCGGCCGCGGTGGTCTAGCGGTTCTAGGCGCGCAGTCCGGAACCGCGCGACTGCTACGGTCGCAGGTTCGAATCCTGCCTCGGGCATGGATGTGTGTGATGTCCTTAGGTTAGTTAGGTTTAAGTAGTTCTAAGTTCTAGGGGACTGATGACCTCAGAAGTTAAGTCCCATAGTGCTCAGAGCCATTTGAACCATTTTTTCTCATTTACTTATTTCCTAGCTCGTTGGGAGATGTATCACATTAGCAAAGTCTATGGGTGCAGTTCATCCACAACGGCCTGCCAGCACGTTTTAATGTAGGTGAACATCCGACGCTAACACTTTACGAAGACTTGATTAACAGGAGAGGTCCCACAACCTTGTCTCGTCTCTCTAGTGCGTCTAAATCCTATAGGTATTTGGTTGTAAAGGAATTGGTTTACCCTAATAGTAGAAACATTGTATAGACTCTACAGAATCGCTCAACAATGCATACCAGCACGTAGGTCTACAACAAAACAATAACCAGGCAAATTTCAGTGTATGACAACGTAGAGCAAAGGCAGGGGGTTACGATGCCACAGAGGAGCGCTTAGCTTCCTCTATCACCAAGTCTCATGGTCGGACGTCAATCGAGCCCCTCCTATTGGCAGGCACAGAAACTACAGTGCAGAGCCAAAGAAACTGGTACAGCTGCCTAATAACTTGTTCGGCCATTCCGAGCACGCAGAAGTGCCGCAACACGACGTTCCATGGACTCGATTAATGTCTGAAATAGTGCTGGAGAGAAATGGCACCATGAATCCTGCAGGGCTGTCCATAAATCCGTAAGAGCACAATGAAAGGCATCCCAGATCTGCTCAATAACATTAATATCTGGGGAGTTAGGGGCCAGCGGAAGTGTTTAAGCACAGAATAGTGTTCCTGGAGCCACTCTGTAGCAATCCTGGACATCTATGGTGTCACATTATCCTGCCGGAACTGCCCAAGTCCGTCGGAATGCACAATGGACGTGAATGGATGCAGGTGATCAGACAGGACGCTTACGTTCGTGTCACCTGTCAGAGTCGTATCTAGACGTATCAAGGGTCCAATACAACTCCAACTGACAACTTTGTGTCGTGCTGTCATGAACGGTACACTAGTGGACCTTCGGCTCCGAAAGCCCGTATCAATGGTGCTTGGTTGAATGGTTCGCACGCTGATACTTGTTGATGGCCCCGCATTGAAACCTGCAGCAATTCGTGGGAAGGTTACACTTCTGTCACGTTGAACGACTCTCTTCAATCGCCTTTGGTCCCGTTCTTGCAGGATCTTTTTTCGGCCGCAGCGACGTCGGAGATGTGATGTTTTACCGGAATCGTGATATCCACGGTACATTCGCGAAATGGTCGTCCGGGACGTTCATTGATACCTCGGAAATGCTGTGTCCCATCGCTCGTGCACCAACTATAACACCACGTTCAAACTCACTTAAATCTTGATAACCTGTCATTATAGCAGCAGTAAGCGATGTAACAATTGCGCCAGACACTTGTTGTCGTATATAGGCGTTGCCGACCGCAACGCCGTATTCTGCCTCATTACGCATATCTCTATTTGAATACGCGTGCCTATACCAGTTTTTTTTGGCGCTTCATTGTATGTTTCTCCAGACCTCGTTCTTAATATCTCCACATACATAAAACCCGGCAGTTCAGGTCTGCAGTTCCTTGACACTTTCACAGTGAAAGTAGTTGTTTACACGTAAGTAATTTCATTAGGAAACTCTTCAAAAATTTAGATAGATTTGGAGAAGATCGTCGCCCAGTGAAAAGAGCTCGTCTTCACCTGAAATAGCTGAAGGGTAATACACCAAAATAGAGGAAGAGAATCGATAACGTTGAGATAGACATGGAGAGAAGAAAATAAGAGTGAGAAGAATAAGAAGAAGACCTATTCGCTTCGAGTTGCCTTTGTTTTGTCAGCGGCGGGTTGGTCCGATTGTGATCGTGTTAAACAACGTAGACAGGTAACATGTGATTTTACGCAGAGCTACCCTACTGAATATTAGAGTGAGGTCAATAGGTGAGGTGCTAACTCTGTCACCAGGTATATGAATGGGTATAAAATATCCTTATAAATTAGCCAGTGTTTGTATGTACTAAAATGACACACATTTGATGTTGTTGAAACGTATGGAAATCACTATTCAGACATATGCCTAGGTAGAAGTAGGTAGAGCTGACATCAACCTGGACGTTGCTTCGCTGGGCATCGTCCTATTGCAGCTAGCATGTCGCTGCTTTCTTCCGATCTTTGAACTGAGGTAATAAAACAGCTATGCGGAAATTCTGAAGCCGAATACGGTCTCCCTACCACGGTACTATTTTTCCGTTGTTCACATACAAAAATCATTAAGATATGTGCTCACCATTTTTTTGCTTTCTCGGATGGATTTAATTTGAATATTTTCTTACTACTTCGATTTGAAGTACTTTTTACTCCGATGAAAACAAACTAATTACGTTCTCTAACGGTAACGTTCTTCACGCTTGGAAAAGTTCAAGTTTCATCAAGTTTATCTGTAGAAAAAGCTTCTCATTTCACGTAACCACCGAAACACACTTCGCAAATTTGTACTGAGGAAACTGGTATAGCTGCCATGTAACTTGTCAGCATTGTATCATAAATGCACTTTCATCGAAATTCGAATGTCTGGAATAAGGGTAAAGATATGTATTTCACAGAAGGAATTATTTTACAACTGTTAACGGCAATATAGGTTTTTAAGGAGTAAATTCGTTAAATTCTGATCGGAATTTCTATCGACAACGGGAATCAACTAAAAAAAGAAAAAAATACGCATTCTGTTATAGTTCACGCCGTATGTATGAATTTTTTCTACTTTTCCATCACATAAATAATAATACCCGTTGTCTGCTTGACGTGTGAATTTAGCAGAACTGTGCCATAAATAAGGAGATTTTAAAAATACGCATAAATAACGCATCCGAAACAGAAATCCGCTGTTCTGATGTGTTCAATGAACTTATTGTTCCGGACTCAATGCGTCATATATCAAGCGAAAAACTCAAATTTATCGCTGCAACGTGAATAACATCTAGGCCTACAGCTATCTGGTCGGGTGACCATACGATTTTAATCAACAAGCACGAACCAATGTAAATATTGTATACGCCCACGAGAATGAATCACCACGCCGGCCGTCGGTGTACGTGAAGGCAAAAGGCTCTACAACGTGAACACGAACGTTTAGAACGTAATCTCTGATAAAAAGCTCAAGCGTAGCTCAGTAGCTCGGAAAGTAACCCTGCAGCTGTTAAGTACGCGGCTCTAAATGCTGGCGTCTCTCAGCGGTATTCTGTAAAACACATTTGCCCATAGAACAGCCGGCCGAAGTGGCCGTGCGGTGAAGGGCGCTGCAGTCTGGAACCGCAAGACCGCTACGGTCGCAGGTTCGAATCCTGCCTCGGGCATGGATGTTTGTGATGTCCTTAGGTTAGTTAGGTTTAACTAGTTCTAAGTTCTAGGGGACTAATGACCTCAGCAGTTGAGTCCCATAGTGCTCAGAGCCATTTGAACCATTTGAACCCATAGAACAGAACACTCTACTGTAAACAACAGTCGTAAATCTTACGAGGCAAGACGTTCGCAGTTGCCACGGTCAAAGAATACTGGGCGAAAGATTGCCTTTTCGGCGCGTTATTCTTTTTCGAATTTACTGAAATACGCTGGTGTGCAAGACTTAAGGACAATAGTAATTTTCGCATCATGTGTCACTGCAGAGCAACATAGCTCGATGAGATCTCGGCTATAAACTCTTCGTTACCATCTGCCGCTGTGGCCGAGCGGCTCTAGGCGCTTCAGTCCCGAACCGCGCTGCTGTTACGGTCGCAGGTTCGAATCCTGCCTCGGTCATGGATGTGTCTGGTCTCCTTAGGTTAATTAGGTTTGAGTAGTTCTAAGTCAAGGGGACTGATGACTTCAGATGTTAAGTCCCATAGTGCTTAGAGCCATTTTCTTCGTTACCTCGGTCCAAGTATGTGGAGCTTCGTACATTGGATTCTTTCTCCGTTTATAGACCAATCGTCTGTGACTGTGGACCTCCTCTTTCTTAGTTTTAAAACCAGGGCGCAGCACCTTTCAAGGAACGATTCGTGACTTAGTCTGGAGCCGGTCGTAAGCAGGAACTGGCTACTTCTACAATACGAAAAGGTATGTAAATAATTATTGTGTCTAAATATTAGACTGAGAATCTGTGTTCTTTCCTAATGTTTGCCAAATATTCTAGATGTTGAGAATTACTTGAAATTTGTATAACTTTTGTTTGTTACTGTAATGAAATAACCCATTTCCTGATGATTCTTGTACTTGGACCTCAGTTCATAACGCATATTTTTTTAATTTCAAATTGGTCTTCGATAAGGGAGTACTGAAATAACCGTTATTTTTACACTCTACAGTAATACGTAAAATATTAACGGATGAACAGTTAGAAACTCTTCTTAATGACAGTAATGTGGGATAATTTGAGTGGGAAGATGAACTCTCGTTTTTGACTGAAGATTGCCCTGCTGAGCTTGATGAAACTGACTAGTAAACAATAAGAACGTTATAATGTCGTGCCAGTAGCTAGAAGGACGCCCTTGTACAAATGACTCTAAACACTATGGGACTTAACATCTGAGGTCATCAGTCCCTAACTAACCTAAGGACATCACACACACATCCGTGCCCGAGGGAGGATTCGAACCTGCGACCGTAGCAGTCGCGCGGTTCCGGACTGAAGCGCCTAGAACCGCTTGGCCACCGCGGCCGGCTACAGTGAATTTCTCTGACAGTGTGGCTGTAGAAAATATGAATTGAACTGTGCTAGAACCAATTTCAGAAGTTAGGTTTTAAAGTGTTGGCCAGCTACCAAGGTTTGGGAGGAACGGAATGCCTCAAAACGCAGGAAACGTGGTTGCAATTCCGAGATAAGAGACGTGTCCGCCAAATATGAAATGCGTTTTAGTATTGTGAAAAGTAAATATTCTGGAGATTATCATAAAACGTACATCACAGATTTCTTTACTGGCGGCAGGAAATTATAACTTGGTAGAAATTATTGTATGTTTATTATTTTCTTGCATTTGTGAAGTTGTTTTAGAGCATCAAAAAGAACTGTATTGAAAATCACATAATTAAAACATTTTAACATTAAACATCCTATTTTCTGTATGCATTAACAAATTCAGTTCACTGTTTCAAATGAAACTGCTGAATAAAATAGTCTAATTGAGGAAGGGCGAAAGAAACCACAAATAAAAGAGTCATAAGTTTTCATATTACGTGAGCTCTGAGGTTGACATACGTAAATTTCTATTTGTGCCTTTGTAAATCATCAGAAAATATTTCATATCCATCTGTATCATGTTTGTTCATTATATTCCTGGAAAATGTGGAAAGAAATATTTCCTATGGTTTCTTTGTATCTCAGGAGTGAAGAGGAAAAATAGAAAGAACCGCTACAGTATAGCCTACTATTGTATAGTATAGAAGGTAACTGAAAGAAATATGCAAAGAGACGAGTAGAAATGACATTTACATTCAAAGACACTATTTGGAAGGAAGACGCCGCGATTTGTGATTACCCCCTGAACATTAAAAGAGGTGGGACATATTTCGTAACAGGCTGTGTGATCACCGTAGACTGTAATGCATGCTCTCAACACGCTCTCATATTGGTCAAGGGGTTGGTAGTGGTTCTTGTGGCAGACCATTCCATTACTCCACTAGCGCGGCTGACACCTTCTGCCCGGTCGTTTGTGCATGTGGATCTGCTGCGTCTCTTCAGTGTGAGGGAAAGGGTTTGACAGTCAATTCGCAGAATGTCCTCTCATTCCAAGAGTTTCTCCACATACGCTATTGGATGCGGTCGCACTTTGTCATCCATAATAATGGCGTCGGGGCAGAATGAAGCCCTGAAATGGTTCACAAAGGGAAGGAATGCAGTTTCGCAATAGCAATGACCGTTCAGTGTACCGCTTTCAAGGGTTTGGATGCAACATTGTCTCTCCACACCACAACACTTGAATCACCAAAACAATCATGTTCGACAGTGTTCTTAGACGTACTCTCATATGGCGAGAGGTGAGAACACGTAATGTATCGAGGAACATAGCGTGGAATATACGTGTGGAATATACCGGGCGTCTGGGTTAAACATACAATAACATAAAATGTAATAACTCGAGAAGTAATTGAGAAATTTAATGACGGTAAGTTTCTACAAGTGTGCAAACGCAAAATGTTTTTTTACACAGCTAATAAACCCTAACATGCGCACCATTATTGATGCGACAGACATTTAATCTATACTTCTCTCCAGGCAACGGCCTTGCCGCAGTGGATACACCAGTTTCCGTCAGATTACCGAAGTTAAGTACTGTCGGGCGTGGTCGGCACTTGGATGGGTGACCGCGCCGCTATGCGTTGTTGCCATTTTTCGGGGTGCACTCAGCCTCGTGATGCCAATTGAGGAGCTGCTCGACCGAATAGAAGCGGCTCCGGTCAAAGAAAACTATCATGACGACCGGGAGAGCGGTGTGCTGACCACACGCCCCTTCTATCCAAATCGTCAGTTGAGGATTACGCGGCGGTCGGATGGTCCCGATGTGCCACTTGTGGCCTGAAGACGGAGTGCTTACTTCTCTCCAAATTTTTCGCAGCATTCCACATGTAACATTTTCGACGGATGCACGAATATGACAGCAGAGATCTGGTAGATCATGGATTGATATCTGGTACACTTGATTCTTGGTAAACCACCATGTAAAAAAAAGAACAAGTGTCTTAATGTCCGCGCTTATAGGGGCACAAGCAGTCAATGAAGTATCTATCCCAACCCAGCCATCTGGGAACGCACGACGCAAGATATCTCTCACAATCTTCCCAAATGTCACGATACACCATTTTGCTGAAAGATCACGTCACCGCTGAAACCGACGTTGTATTAGTGTGACACGGCACGAAAAAGCAAACACGACACCTTCTGCTGTAGAGTCCACGTGGCTGCTGACACGCGTTTACAATGAACAAAGCAGTTAAGCTCATGCGCACGCGTTGCCAACTGCCGCGGGCAAACACAGAAAGTAATTTGAGTTATCATACTTGTAGACGCAAATATCTTAATTACATCTCCAGTTATTATATTTTTTATTACTATGTGTAACCCAGACGCCTGCTATCTGTACTCTGCAAAGCACAGTAAAGAGCATGACAGAGTATATGTTCTATCGTACCAATTATTTCAGTCTCTCCCCGTTCGATTCACCTACGGAGCGCGGGAGGAATGATTGTGTAAGTTCCTATGCGCGTGCTGTAGTTAATCTGATCTGCCCCAACAATCACTATGGAATCGATACGTAAGGGGTTATAGCATATTCTTGTAGTCATTATTTAAACTGAGTACGTAGGCTTTCTCAGGATGGTTTACACAAACCATATCTAATGGATCAGATCAAATAGTTCAGGTCTATCTTCAAGTGTCTGCCAGGTCAGTTTCCTCTACAACACTCTCCCGTGGGTCAAACAAACTTGTGGCGATTCGTGCTGCCCTCTGTATACGTTCAACATCCCCTTTATAGTCCTGATCGGTACAGGACCCAAACACGTGAGCAGTATTCTAGAATCGGTGACACGAGTGAAGCAATCTCATTTGCAAAGTAATTGTATTTCCGTAGTACTTTACCAACAAACCAAAGTCTACCGCGTGCTTTACCCACGATTGAGTTTGTGTGATCATTCGATTACATATCCCCACAAAATAATACACCAAGGTATTAGTATGAGTTACCGGATTTCATCTGTGACTCATTGACATAGGATACTACGGTTTTTCGCTTCATGAAGTGCACAGTCTTACATTTACAGGGTGTTTCAAAAATGACCGGTATATTTGAAACGGCAATAAAAACTAAACGAGCAGCGATAGAAATACACCGTTTGTTGCAATATGCTTGGGACAACAGTACATTTTCAGGCAGACAAACTTTCGAAATTACAGTAGTTACAATTTTCAACAACAGATGGCGCTGCGGTCTGGGAAACTCTATAGTACGATATTTTCCACATATCCACCATGCGTAGCAATAATATGGCGTAGTCTCTGAATGAAATTACCCGAAACCTTTGACAACGTGTCTGGCGGAATGGCTTCACATGCAGATGAGATGTACTGCTTCAGCTGTTCAATTGTTTCTGGATTCTGGCGGTACACCTGGTCTCTCAAGTGTCCCCACAGAAAGAAGTCACAGGGGTTCATGTCTGGCGAATAGGGAGGCCAATCCACGCCACCTCCTGTATGTTTCGGATAGCCCAAAGCAATCACACGATCATCGAAATATTCATTCAAGAAATTAAAGACGTCGGCCGGGCGATGTGGCCGGGCACCATCTTGTATAAACCACGAGGTGTTCGCAGTGTCGTCTAAGGCAGTTTGTACCGCCACAAATTCACGAAGAATGTCCAGATGGCGTGATGCAGTAATCGTTTCGGATCTGAAAAATGGGCCAATGATTCCTTTGGAAGAAATGGCGGCCCAGACCAGTACTTTTTGAGGATGCAGGGACGATGGGACTGCAACATGGGGCTTTTCGGTTCCCCATATGTGCCAGTTCTGTTTATTGACGAAGCCGTCCAGGTAAAAATAAGCTTCGTCAGTAAACCAAATGCTGCCCACATGCATATCGCCGTCATCAATTCTGTGCACTATATCGTTAGCGAATGTCTCTCGTGCAGCAATGGTAGCGGCGCTGAGGGGTTGCCGCGTTTGAATTTTGTATGGATAGAGGTGTAAACTCTGGCGCATGAGACGATACGTGGACGTTGGCGTCATTTGGACCGCAGCTGCAACACGGCGAACGGAAACCCAAGGCCGCTGTTGGATCACCTGCTGCACTAGCTGCGCGTTGCCCTCTGTGGTTGCCGTACGCGGTCGCCCTACCTTTCCAGGACGTTCATCCGTCACGTTCCCAGTCCGTTGAAATTTTTCAAACAGATCCTTTATTGTATCGCTTTTCGGTCCTTTGGTTACATTAAACCTCCGTTGAAAACTTCGTCTTGTTGCAACAACACTGTGTTCTAGGCGGTGGAATTCCAACACCAGAAAAATCCTCTGTTCTAAGGAATAAACCATGTTGTCTACAGCACACTTGCACGTTGTGAACAGCACACGCTTACAGCAGAAAGACGACGTACAGAATGGCGCACCCACAGACTGCGTTGTCTTCTATATCTTTCACATCACTTGCAGCGCCATCTGTTGTTGAAAATTGTAACTACTGTAATTTCGAAAGTTTGTCCGCCTGAAAATGTACTGTTGTCCAAAGCATATTGCAACAAACGGTGTATTTCTATCGCTGCTCGTTTAGTTTTTATTGCCGTTTCAAATATACCGGTCATTTTTGAAACACCCTGTATGAACATTTAGAGGAAACTGCCAATCTTTGCCCCACTTTTAATTCTTTTCACGATCTGACTGAATATTTACGCAGCTTCTTTCATACATTACTTTATTATGGATAAACACGTCATCTGCAAAATGTCTGCGGCTATTATTAATATTGATGGTAAGGTGATATACGATGTGAACAAGCAAGGGTCCCAACATACTTACCTGAGGCACACCCAAAGTTACTTCTACATCTGACGATGTCTCCATCCAAGATGACATGCTGCGTCCTCTCTAACAAAAACCCTCAATCCTGTCACAAATTTCGCTTGACACCCCATGTGACGGTAGTTTTGATAGTAAGCGTGTGGTATTAAGTCAGCGCTTTTCGTAAATCTTGAAATACTGCATCTGCCTGACTACCTCGACCAGAAACTAACTGTATATGAGTGAGAATGGAACAGGTTCTGGCAACTGAACTCGAACGTACAGAAATGTAATGTATACACTGAAGCGCCACATAAAGAGGTATAGGTGTGCTATTCAAATACAGAGATTTGTAAACAGGCAGAATACGGCGCTGCGCCGACAACGCATGTATAAGATAACAATTGTCTCGCGCAGTTGTAAGATGCTACAGTGGCAGGTATCAAGATATAACTGAGTTCGCCCGTGGTACTACAGTCGGCTCACGACAGATGGGACACAGTATCTCTGAGGAAGCGATGAAGTGGCGATTTTCCCGTACGACAACTTCATGAGTGTACCGTGAATTTCAAGAATCCGGTAAAAAATCGAATCTCCGACATCGCAGTGGCCGGAAAACGATCCTGCAAGAACGACGACTGAAGATAATCGTTCGACATGGCATAAGTACAACCCTTCCGCAAATTGCTGCAGATTTCAACGCTGGACCAATAACAAGTGTCAGCGTGCGAACCATTCAACTAAACATTCATCGATATGGGATTTCGCAGCCAAAGACCCACTCATATACCCTTGATGACTGCACGACACAAAGCTCTAAGCCTCAGCTGGATCCGTCCTCATTGGGCTGTTGAGTACTGGAAACATTTGCCTGATCGGACAAGTCTCGTATGAAATTGCATCGAGCGGATGGACGTGTACGGGTATGGAGACAACCTCATGAATCCATGTACCCTGCATGTCAGAAGGGGAGTCTTCAAGCTGGTGGAGGCCTAGTAATGGTGTCGGGCAACTGGATTGATATGGGACCCCTGATACGTCTAGATACGATTCTGACAGGTGACACGGACGTAATCATCCTGTCTCACCACCTGCATCCATTCATGTCCATTGAGCGTTCCGACGGACTTGGGCTCTTCCAGCAGGACAATGCGACACTCTACACGCTCAGAATTGCTACGGAGTGCCTCCAGAAACACTCTTCCGAGTTTAAACGCTTCCGCTGGCGACCTAACTTCCGAGGCCAAAACATTATTAAGCATATTTGGGATGCCTTGCAACGTGTTGCTCAGAAGAGATCTACACCCCTTATGGATTTATGGACAGCCCTGCAGGATTTATTGTGTCAGTTCCCTCCAGCACTACTTCAGGCATTAGTCGATTCCATGCCACGTCGTATTCCGGCACTTCTGCTTGCTCGCGGGGCCCCTACAAACATCAGGCACGTGTACCAGAATTTTTGGCTCTTCACTGTACATAGGGAAAGAAATCCACTACTGTATAACTATACTGTTGATGACAAATTGCTGGAAATAGCACCTACCGTAAAATATCTAAGAGTAGCTCTCCAGAGCACCTTATCTGAATGACCATATTAAAAAAATAGCTGGAAAAGCGGATGGTAGAGTGACAGTCACAGGAAGAATCGTTAGGAAATGTGATTCATCTACTAAAGAAACGACTTACAAGACACTTGTTCCAGAGATTCGTAAGCCTGACTGGTAGAAGAGATGGGGAAGATCCAACGAAGACTAGCGCATTTTGTCACGGGATGGTTTAGTCGACGCGAGAGAGATAAAGAAATGCTCAACAAACTCCAGTGACAGTCTCTGCAAGAGAGGAGTTATGCATCACGGAAAGATGTAGTATTGAAATTGCGAGAGAGTACTTTCCGGGAAGATTCGGATAACGTACCCACTTACACCTCGTGAGATGATGAGAAGATTAGAGAAATTAGAGCCATTACAGTGGTTCACCGACAATTATTCTTCCCCCGTGCCATACGCGAGTAGAACAGGGAAAGTGGGATCAGTTAGTGGTACGAGAAGTACTCCTAGCCACACACCGTCAGGTGGCTTGTGCAGTGTTGATGTATATGAGAAAACTGTGAGCTGAGTTTCATATGACCGATGTTTCCGGAATCGATGTTGGTTGGCATGGGGGAAGTCATTCTCTTCGAAATATCTCATTATGTTTGAGCTCAGAGTATGTTCTAAGATTCTACAACGAATCAAGTCGAGAATATTGGATGATACTTTCATGGATCACTTCTTCTATCGCCGGCCGGGGCGGCCGAGCGGTTCTAGACGCTACAGTCTGGAACCGTACGACCGCTACGGTCGCAGGTTCAAATCCCTCCTCGGGCATGGTTTGTGTGTGGTGTCCTTAGGTTAGTTAGGTTTAAGTAGTTCTAAGTTCTAGGTGAATGATGACCTCAGAAGTTAAGTCTCATAGTGCTCAGAGCCATTTGAACCATTTAGTTGTAGGGGACTGATGACCTCAGATGTTAAGTATCATAGTGCTCAGAACCATTTGAACTTTTGCTATCCTTCTCGTAAACGTATGTGATATGCTCTTCCCTTCAACTACGGTGCACGTGAGTTTGTTCGGGGAACCTACGTAAAAGGGGGGCTATCTCAGTCGAAAATTCAATATAGAATATGACGGATATTCCATCGGGCCTTGGAGCTTTGATCAATTTTGGCGATATCAGCTGTTTATCAACGTCACTGATGCTAATACATATTTCACTCGTCTTTTCGGGGTACGAGAATAAAACAGTAAAACAGGGGCAGTTCTCCTGGGGTTTCCTTTCTAAAGGAACATTTGAATACGAAATCGAGCATCTCAGCTTTTACTTTGCCACCCTCAATTTCAGTTCCTGTCTCATTAGCGAGTGGCTGGACACTAACTTTGGTGCCACTAATAATCTTCACATATACACCGAATTTCTTTGGGTTTTGTGTAAGCTCATTTCAAAATATTCCATTACGGTAGCCATTGAAGGCACCACGCATTGCTATTTTGACAGGCCAAAGAGTTTCATTCAGGTGTCTCTAACTACAGCCTTTGCTTTGTTTTACGTCTATTCAAGTGGTTCAAATGGCTCTAAGCACTATAGGACTTAACATCTGAGGTCATCAGGCCCCTAGACTTAGAACTACTTAAACGTAACTAACGTAAGGACATCACACACATCCGTGCCCGAGGCAGGATTCGAACCTGCGTCCGTAGCAGTAGCGCGGTTTTTTACTTAAGCGCCTAGAATCGCTCGGCCACAGCGGCTGGCTTTACATCTGTTATACGGTAGTCTCGGTTTCTTTTGATGTTTCTTTACAGTGACTGTATCCCATGCAGGGTCTCTCCCACTATAGACTGCTGTACTCAGCGTGTGGCCAACTACTCTTTAAACTTAAGCCATAGTTCTACGTTCTACATGCTCCCGTCCTGTGGTTTCCAGTTCCTCATTGAAATAAGGCTCTATCGTTCTTTTTTATCAAGTTTACTGATCATTTATATCTTTGTACTTGTTTTAGCTGTCTTTTGTTGTTTATTCATCATTGTTGCCACAGCCACAGCATCTTCACCGATAATGACGCTATGATTGTGGAGCTTACGTACAGGCGAAGTGAGGTTTTCTTTAAAGTTTTCGATTACATCAGAAGGTGAGTCTGCTAGGCGGTAAGAGGATCCAGTTACGACTTCTTGGCAGCCACTAATACGTAGTCTTTCTCAAACAATCTCGCATGCAGCTTCAATTTTTATGCCGATGGATTTGATTTTCGTGTCTACTGCGACAAATACACTACCTCCGTTTCCCATTAGCCTACTCTTTCGATGTATACTTAAATTTTCCCCACAAATCTTATTGCTATCAATTATATGTTTTAACCAAGTTTCAATTACGTATCTGTACCTGCTGTTATGTGAGCTTCATGCTACATACATAGCCATAACCCAAGCGGGTGAAATCCGCTACTTGATAAAATATGAAATAGTATTTATTTCTACATAAAATAACAACCTGCACTGTGTTGATATTTGAAAGTTGCTTCCCAAAAAGTTATCCAGATGATCCAAAGAAAAAAAGTAAGACGTGGATACCTAAGGGAATCAAAATACCATGAAAGATGAAGAGAGAAATGTATAGAAATATCAGTATGATTCAGGATCGGACATTACGTGCATACCACAAAAGATATTGTAATATTTTAAGAAAAGCCATTGAAATGTCAAGAAGTATGCATGTTCTGACAGAAATAAATAATGTAGAAGTTTAAAACCACATGGAAGGCAGTCAGTGAACAAGATACCGTAACAGCTAAACAACAATTTTGTGGCCGAAAATTTACCAGTTGCGACTAGTTTTAACGACCACTTTCAAAATTTAGCTGCAAAATTGAGATTAATAGTTCAGTGGAAGTAGCTGTTTTAAAAATGCACACACACAAAACTTTAAGTAACTGGAAGTAGCACCAGCATTCTTCACTGAAATTAGTACAACTCTAAAAATTCTAAAAAACAAAAAGTAATGTGGTGCTGCTGGAGCTACCAACAGAATTATAAACTGTAATGCATCAATATCGGAGTGTTTTCTTCCAGACAGGTTAAAATATGCAATAGTTAAACCTGTTTGTAAGAAGGATGACAAGAAAGACGTAACACTTATAGTCCAGTTTCCTTACTGACATCTTTTTTCTAAATTATTCTAATGAGTAATGAAGTCAAGAACAGCTTCACGCTTAATCAGGGACAATTTACTTAACATATCACTCTTTCGTTTGCAGAAGGGTTGCTCGTTTGAGAATGCTATTCATAAGTTCTGTCATCGAACAGTACAAGATTAAAATAATAAAATATCGTCAAGTGGTATTTTTTGTGGTCTTCCCTAGATGTTTGATTGATTCTCTTAGTATCTTTAAGGAATTAATGCCTTACGGGGGGAAATCGCAAAAGGAGTACCACAAGATGCAATAGTGGGTGAATGACCATCCATTTATCGTTCAACAAGCAGGCTTGATAATTCCTGGATTCGATACTGGTATTGTAATAAGTCTCATTAAAGAGAAAGCAGAAGAAGAAATGGTAACTGGTGTTTTTGAAAGAACTGTTAAGTGATTCTCAGAAAATGGGCTCTACCTAAGTACTGAAAAAATATACTATATTCAGTTGTGTGCAACAGAGAGTATCATACCAACAGTTGATGTAGTACATGAGCAACAGCCAGTAAATAAGTTAGAGAGTTCCAAATTTTTTGGTGTACATGTTGCAATGGCTCTATATTTACGCGGCTATTACGGCACTCCAAACCCAGTTCTCGATACCAGTAATATCGTACTACTTTTTTGCGAAGTAACAGACGTATTTTTGTGACAATATTCAAATTTGGTTTTATTAATGTGTAGGTATTCCGATGTATCGATATATTACAGTGATATGCGCACAGAGCAGTCTGTGTTTCACTTTTCAGAAGTTAAGTTGTTATATTGCTTTGTAAAAGAACAGTCAAGTCTTGTGTTTGGTTAAAGTGGAAATTAAATGTATGAAGATTGATACAACACAGTTTTCTTGATGATGTGACAATTAAGAAGAAGTATATGTGAATTTACAAGACGTTTAATAAAAATGTGGATCGTGAACACCAAGTAAAAAATTATTTCTACCATATCTGATCTGGGATTGTTTGATCATTAAGAATTTCCTGAAAAACGCATTTGTTAGGTCTTCAAATATTGCTAAAATACAGATCTGGACCTTCTATCAGTCAAAGTGGAATCACCCTAGAATCAACAAGATGAGCCATAACAACTTCGACGAAATCTACCTGGGAATTCATTCAAGATAAGTGCCAAAATTAATGACTTTTTTTACAGTGACTTCATTACTTCCATTCTGACGATATCATCCATAGTCAGTAACTTTGTTGTTTCCCGATTAAGCGAACATATGTTGTGTGAGCAACATTATTAATCTGATTTCTAACCTACTTTGCAAGTGGTGGTATTGTTAGAATGTTCAAGAAAACCAGAACTGGAATAAGCACGTTTCTGTGCTTATGCTGACGTACTGCGTATATTTCTAATCAATAATGTCTTATGGAATAATTTTCTGCAATAACTCACAACTTATAAAGAATGTAGTGATTGCAGAAAAGCGAGCAGTAAGAATAATATGTGGCGTACACCTACAGACGTCATGTAGGGACCACTTCAAGGAGTTGGGTATTTTAACCACGCCATCCCAATACATACATACGCCATTGAAATTCGTCATAAATAATACACAAAAATTTGAGAAGAACAGTGAGACCCACACAAATTCTTCTATTTAATGGAGGAGTTTCTATTTGAAAACAAGTATCCAGTAAAAAAATTTGTTTAATTAGTCCAGGTGGATGGGTAGCACTAAAAAAATGTGTTCGTTAACGTTAACATTGATCACGTACAAATATCCTGTAAAGAGACTCGTTCCAAATTATTTCTATAAAAGGTTAGTTCAAATGCCGTAACTAACTAACTTTCAAAGGAAAATGTCCTCCTTCAAGCAATTCACAATTGTTCTGAACCCGAGCATACAAAAAACTACAGATTCAGAAAAATATGTTACTGAAAAAGGAAGTACGATTGCAGTTTAGCATCACGTTGACAACGGAAGGACGGATGTAGCAGCCAAGGACGATTGTCGCGATCCTCATTTATTTCGGTGTGCCATCCCCCTCGCTGTTGAGGTACAGAGTCATGAGTAGCTGGAAAGAAGAGTGGCGGAAAGCGACAGAAAATGAGCTGCACCTGGTAAAGCCCACAACGCGGCCGTTGGCGTACTGTCAGCCACGCAGTCGGGTCGAGAATCTTCTCAAGCGATTTCGTATAGGGCACAGCACATTGACTTATGGCGTCTTGCTGCGGTGAGAGGAACATTCGACGTGTGGTGCTTGTGGCGTAAAGATCAATGTGCGTCACATTTTGCCAGCTTGTGTTTTATTTTCAGACCAGAGGACAGCGGCTGCTTTACACACAGATCGACCTTCTATTTTAGGCGACATTCAAACGAAGGTGGCTTGAGTTTTATGGTTTTGTGACTTGTCCAACTTATTATCTGAAATATTAGTGAGATGTTCTTAATGTGCTAACAGGGTGGCTCTCTCACACTTGTTTTTTGTGATTGGTCAGCCAGTCACATTACCCTGTGATGTTATTTCTGTTGCTCTGTCGTTTTACTTACGTTTTAATCCCAGGTATAGCATCTTTCACCAAATCTCCGCTGTCTTAGAGTTGCAGAGTAGTGTGATTGTCTGGGCCAGCGCGAGATAGGTGGGAGTGAACGTCATTTTGTATGTGTACTCCTCGTTGTATGAGAATATTTTTAGCTATTTTACCCACATTCCTTTCTTTTAACATTTGTAATGGCGCTTATAACTTCGCCGTTCAGCGTCCTTAAATACCGAACACAGCTCGTTAGAAACAGAGGACTGTTATTTATTCGTTTATTTACCGTATCGCTCCCAAGTATTACATAATACCGTTGAGTATAGTTGTAGGCGAATAGCACGGTTCTTAATATAGTTTATCATTCCACTCGTAAGTGCTAGGATACCCTAGTATTCAATGAACTGTGGATGAAGCCCGACCGACAAGCATTACACGCATTGATCAAAAATGATAGTGCATGGAGAATGGCTAGTTTCTAGCTGAAATCTACATCTGCCAATAAAATTTAAAAAGGACTACTGATAGCTGAAATCTATTATTTAAATTTCCTAGAGAGGTTCCTTTTCGACACATACAGGACCTGAAGAAACAGCATGGACCTGAAGATACAACATTGGCAACTGTGTGTCGTCCAGCACCACGGTCCCAACATGCTGTTGAAGATTTTCACCACTTGTGCACAGTTTCCGTTCATCTTCCACGGTCCGTACGGATGCGATTCACAGTAGTCCAAATTATCCGGGGCTGGTCAAATACAGGGAGTTTTATCTGGACGCAGAGCTGTTTCTGGCAATTGCGAAGGACAGTCTTCTCGTCAGTAACGTATCCATTCGTCGACGGCATTGAATTCATCTTCAGTAAGTATCCTCGCTGCGATATGAATTTGATGTCCTGAGCTCAGTCTTTTTCGCTCCACAGAGGACACGTCAGGCAATACTGGAAACTTAGGGGTATCAACAATCTTCTGTATTTACTTACAATGGAAAGTCCCCATCGCAACCCCCTCAAGTTTAATGGTAAGCCCGTCAGAAACTGAACACAGATCAAGCATGAAACTAGGAAGAAAGTGTACTGAACTGTGTAAAAAGAAGAAAAATTGAAAGAGTGAACGGTCCAAGCTTAACAAGTGCAACATCGAGCGAAATGGAAGAGCGACAGCTTTGTCGTACTATACATTTGTTCAAATGGTTCAAATGGCTCTAAGCACTATTGGACTTAACTTCTGAGGTCATCAGTCCCCTAGAACTTAGAACTACTTAAACCTAACTAACCGAGGGACATCACACACATCCATGCCCGAGGCAGGATTCGAACCTTCGACCGTAGCGGTCGCGCGGTTCCAGACTGTAGCGCCTAGAACCGCTCGACCACACCGGCCGGCTTACTATACATTTGTTATAGAAGATAAGTCATGTGGTAAGACTACATTACCATCGCAAGTAAATGTGACGAACATTGAGTGCAGGCGAGCTACCACATAGACGTGTCATAGACATGAAAACGACAAATAAACGAGTGCGAATTATGCTACAGCAAAGGAACTGAAGAGTCAAAACTTTCAAAACGGAACTTAACTTCAATAACGTTACAAACGTAGGTTGCTACAGAGCACAGAGGAAATGTGTGATTGTGGAACTACTGTGTTCGTTTGTTGCAGCTTATATGACTGACTATCGTGTTTCCATCATTTCCTTGGAAGTGATCACATTCACATTCATACGAACACCTAAATCGGGCAAGCAGGTATATCTGCCTCACTCACTCACCAGGCGTAGAAGTTAGGTGCGTCGATAAGACATTCCTATCATATGACGCACGTACTGTCACTAATATCGTGTATGGCACTCCAGACGTGTTTTCCAGTGGAGGGTTCGGTTGACTTATAGCAGGGCCGGCCAAACGCTGCACAGTGTGCAGATGTGCGGAAGTGCTGCACATGTGCGCACGTGTGCGACAGCGAGCGACAGCGACATCTGTTATTAGACATGTGTCCTAAATGAACCGCAGCGGCTCCTCTTCCCTGTTTATGTGGTACGAGCAAGAGCGCAACATACCCAGTCTCGTTTACTCCTGGTGACCGTAACTTTAACAGTGAAGTACTGAGAAATGGCAGGTACTGTGAAAAAGCAAAGAACGGAAGATCTATGTTCTCAGTCGTTTCGATCAAGCATCAGTGATGAAAATCTCTCGCAACTACTTGCGTTTGTCAATGAGCCGTGCATTTGTGCCCGATATTGACTATATCATTTCTCATGACCAGTGATAAACGTGTTTCGATTTATTCCTTTCATAATTAAAAATTATTGTTTACTAATTGTGCATTATTCCCTCATTCTGCTCCATGTTACATTATTATCAGGAAAATTGGTCATTAAACCGATTGTTGTATACTTACATTTAGGGTCTTTTTTTTAAATGTGTGAAGGGCTACGCTCAGCTGAAGTCGATAAAACATAACATTCATCTAATTGTCGGTTATTATGCAGATTTCAGACAGAACTGATGAAAGATATAGCAATAATGGTACAGGTCATCATCGAGAGGTCTGCGGTTGTCATTCTGTTCAGAGGTCAGTGAGACAGAAATTATGTGGGTGTAACTGAGGGCACCGAGAATTAGTTGTAGGAAACCTTGCATTGGTTTAATGTTATTTGAAATCATGAATAAGGTTCGTTGGAAGTCGCTAAGTGCTCTCTTTCTTAAATACTAGATCAAAAACATTACGCGTATTTACGTGCCGTCAGTCAAGCTGCCGTAATAAAAACCCACGGTTGTTTACTGTATTACTTGTCTTACTGGGTTAACCTGTTAACATAAAAGTAGACGTCTCAATGAGTAGACTGTGACAACATTTTAAATGTTTAATACGCGAAATACCTTCCCATGGTTGGCTTGCAAGCTGTGGAAAGAGCACTAGAATGCGCCGGTACAGAGTATCCCAGCAAGTGGATAAAGCGACATCTGTGCGTAGAAACATGCACTACATGAACGCTGACGGCTGCGGCGTACACGCTGTGACCCGGAAGTTGCACATGTGCAGGAGCACCGCACGCGTGCAGAATTTCTGGCCGGCCCTGACTTATAGCCTTGTCAGGAAACGATTGCGGTTCCCATTCGAGAGCCACTTCCTTTCGCCTGCTAATAGAGTAGTTGCTTAGAATCAACTTTCATTATGAGTCCCTTCCTTACACATGACTATTGTAAACGGACGTTGCATCACGACACAGGCACAAATTTGAAGACACCGAACAGCGGCAGAAAACTAGCAGGAGTTAGCTTTGAATACGGCTTTCTCTTTTCGTAGTCCAACACTCTGACCATTTAACCACCACGCCGCGGCTCTTTCGCGTTCCTCTGTGCTGCACTTCTGCTTCGGCCATTCGCTGTTTCCATTTTGCTTTTTTTCTTCGCGTTTCAGTACACCTTCTTCGTGTCTTCATTTTGTGTTTAGTTATCGCTAAATATGAGGGGGATGCGATGGGAAGCTTCCTCTGTTAGTAGTACACTCTTCCGTCTATGGAATGCTTTTCAAGATACGTAACCAGTATGTGGTAGTAGATCTTATTGACGCACTAACAATGCTCATGGGTTCGTTAAGTCGTACATCTGTCTTTTTCACCTACGGACTGTTAAGCCAGACAAACGCACAGTGCTGTTTTGTTGAGTACAACAATCCTATCCCCGACTAGTGCTAAAAGAACCTTGTTTCTACTTTTTAGCTCAGCACATGTTCGCGTTACGTGTTTCTTAAATGTAAGGCCCTGTAGTATCGTATTTAAATGAAAGTGTCATGTTTATGGCGATCCCAAGATATTTGAAGTGCTTGGTATGACGAAGTTTGTGTCTCTCAAAATGTATACGGAAGGCTCTGTGTGCCAAACCGTTGGATAGATGGAAGCATGCAACTTCTATGTTATTTGGATTAGATCGTAATCCCCATTTACGGAAGTAACGGATATATCATCTTTAACAGATTCATAAAGAGTATTAATTTGAAACTATTATGTAGTAGTTAGGTCTGAAGACGTTAGGTGAATCTTTACCGAAGATTCTGGATAGATGATGATGAGGTCCCATAATCCGAGCAGCGTAGGGGACGATGCGGGAGACCCACACCGCCGACTGGGCAAGGCCTTGCGGAGGTGGTTTGCCATTGCTTTCCTCCGAGCGTAATAGGGATAAATGATGATGATGAAGACGACACAGCAACACCCAGTCATCTCGAGGCAGTGAAAATCCCTGACCCCGCCGGGAATCGAACCCGTGACCCCGTGCGCTAGAAGCGAGAACGCTAGCGCAAGACCACGAGCTGCGGACTCTTGATAGATAGTATAAGGGAACTAAAAGTAGTCCTATTGTTTCTAAGAGAAATTCAGTATTTTATGATTTGGACATAAGTATTCAATTAGTGTAAATACTCAAAGATAAGATTAAAGTAGTATCAATGAAACAGTTACCTGTTTTATCAGTAATAAAACTATTTTTCGCTCCGATTAAAGCCCTGGATCTGCCGTAGTCTACCGCTACTCTTTTAGATTAAGTATGAGATTCCAGATATGCCTCAACGCAACAGAATTCGTGAGATAAAGGCTAGGGAACAAATAGACATTGTCTCCAGAGCTAATCTGCAGCTTTCAATGGACACTAAACTTCAAAAGAATTGGCTGAAATTCGTAAGATGCCTACTGCAGCGCGAGTCGAACCTATAATTTAACCTTCCGGAATGTGTGTCTCTTATCATCTAGCCATACTACCCACCTTGGTTCCGAAAGGCGAAGGCATCCGACTCAGCTCCCGCACTGAAACGTAATTTTTGTCCCTCAAGTAGTTCGATTGTAGCGCTAATGTCTCATGTGACACTAAGGATTCGCTGTGGAAAGAAATCTATAGTCTTTAACGAAAGTGAATGTCTCGTGAATATATGTTAGAACGGAGCATTCTAAACGTAAGATGATAATTTTTGTTTGTGTCACCTCTAGATTCACTGGTGCATTATTTGACGAATGCGTTGATTGTTCTTGCCTGAAACATCAGCGCTCAGCACTCAAATATCAAAGCCACATATCTGTTAGATGAAACTCTTAAAATTTCTCCAGAAAATTTACTCTGACTTTTTCCGACCATCTTCAGTATCCCAAAGTCAGGTCAATTTTGCGACAACCAGCGTGGCTGTGTGTAAGAGTGCTCGCCATATGACGGCCGTGTGATAGATTACCAGAGGATTCAGCTTATTATACGAAGATATATGTTCTACGAGCATTACGGTGAAGCGTAAAATACGTAGAGGTGGGAAAAAAATCGGTATCGTTCGAGACTCGTAATCGGTGGATCGCCTCTAATTTCGCTCATTATTTTTTCGTTCAGTTCGAATACCTACTCATTTAAATACAAAATCCGTCGAATATACGTACGCGCTTAACACATATGTAACTGTAATTTTTATGAAAAACGCACGTCCTCTCATTTTTAATTGTATTTCTCACACGGAAACCCAGTTTTCATCGCTGATGCAAATTCTTAATTACTGATATTTTATAAGGGCTGTTAATCAAGATTGTTTGAATTTGTAGAAAAAAGTTTGATATTACATTTTTGTGTACTATACGTTTCACGAAAATGCTCGCAGAACACGCACTTTTGTTTATAACCCATCGAGAATCGAATACACGCCCCCTCCCCATACACGACAGGCCAGCATTCGACCACAGAGTCACTTTGCTCGGCGAACCATAAGCCTTACCTTAGCATACTGATGATGGTCGAAAACTTCAGAGTCCATTTTCTCGTGAACTTTGAGAGTTCCCACGAACTGCTTTTGCCGACTGATGTTTGAGTTCTGAACTTCACGTACCATAAACAAAAATTTAAAAAAAGAAAGAAATTTAAAAAATTTGAAAACTCTGGTTCCCAGGTGATCTGATAGACGTGCTGAAAATTTACCGCTAACAAGTTAACTGCAAGATAGTGAGAACAGGACATTGGTCTACTAGCAGCCAAATGTGTAACGATTAACGGACGCCACTGACCATTATGTAAAATTTGGAAATTTGTGGTAAGGTCTTATGGCACTAAACTGCTGAGGTCATCGGTCCCTAAGATTACACACTACTTAATCTAACTTAAGCTAAGGACGACACACGCACTCATGCCCGAGGGAGAACTCGAACCTCCGACGGAGGGGGCCGCGCGGACCGGGACAAGGCGCCCCTGACCGTGCGGCTACCCCGTGCGGTGACCATTACGTATTAATCCGGCATTTGGCTATATTCTTTAACACGTATGCTTATGCGAGAACACAGAAGAAACGTGTAGGTGTTTTAACCGTGAAGTTGTAGTGAGAGCAATCAATCAATCCACGGTAAATCATCAAACTCTGGTTATCATTTTCGGAAGACTTTCTTCAGTTGTACAAATAATTTCAGATCAGGAATTCTCATTCCAAATTTCGAGAATAAGCGTCATGTTGCACCATTGCCAGACATCTGAGATAATGAGATATGTCGAGAGCATCAGCAGACGGAGTAATCAGCCGCGCGCTCTGACAATATTGGCTGCAAATTGAAAAACTACTTTATTAGAAATGGTTTAGAGGCCTACTCTTTTTCCTTAATGACTACAGCGAAGGCCTAAGAAGATATTTACCACGACGAAGGATCCCTACAGTCTTGCAGAAGGAAGACTGCTGTGTTCCACAGAAAATGTGTTTGTTGACATTGACACTACATACAAATCAAGAAACCTTATTTTATATTACCAGGCTGCGTTACCCGCTACTTTCTGTCCAGATGAAAATAGTTAACTAGCACTCCCAGAAACGCATGGATTTGGCAAACGATAAGAACATGGCCTATTTCACTGTCAGCCACTTAAAGAAACCTTTGCTTGTCCCAAAGTAGCCACTAATTTCACTGGATTTGACATATTGTTTCTAGGGCTTATTCTAGTGACACGATGCGACTGGAAGTTCGATCAGATGACCTGATTATGGTTTGGTGAACGAAAAAATAGCCAATTGCGAAGGACGATAAATATTCCGGTAAAGAGCTGATCGCTGATTTATCGTCCTAGAAACTGTAATTATTTCCACAAAAAATATATTTAAGTTAGATCAATGACGAGTTTGTAGTAGGTACAAAATCAGATAAGGCGCACAACGGTGGGGATCTCGATGAACTTAGGCTATATTTTATTGACAGTACTTCTTGTCTAATAGCCGGAGATTACTTAATAAAACTACTCTAACGGGAATCAAAATTATTAAAAATTTGGGTTTCTTTTATTTTTCACATAATGTGGTATGGCACTGTATTTGACGAAGGCTTGTAACTGATAGTCGGTTTCACTTATGGCTCCACAGCCACTGAAAATTTCTTAAAGGAAGCCATTTTCCTGCTGATATCTACAGAAGAAAATGAATTAATCTAAAATAGTTACTCATTTGCCTTATGCTTTAAGATACACAGCTAGCTGTCATAGGTTGAAGGTAAGTTCCGGCGTTTACAATGTAAGTGATTCTGAAACGTAGGTAAGATTCAGACTGATACCCTCAGTAACGTGAACCATTTATCTGCTTTTTCTGAGTGCGAAGAAGTTTGTATATTTGCCGTTTTCATGGTCATAATAATTAAACTCGATGTGCCAAGGGGGTCATAGTTGCTAAACGATCACAGAGGGTTGTCATTCATTCATGGCAAGTCATACACTTCACATTTCAATGTTGCCGGTCTGTACAAAGGTCAAAGGGTATATGTTCTGTTATTGTCATGCATCCTCGTAGCCACAGTAATCGCTTGTGTGCATACTAAATGCGACTTCGCATATACGCCGCTGAAAATAGGTCACCAAATGACCGACATATATTCAGTACCAAAGTATATTCTGTACTGAATACCACTGAAAATGTATAATACGCGATTATTCTTACGAGATAACTTTCGTTGAGAGTCTAGCTCTTTGACGGCGATCTAAAGACGCTGTCAGAAGTGATGCAATCGTTCGAAGGTATTGTGATACATTTGTGAAGTAAAAGCAGTATAGTACGTTTTGTTCCACGGTTAAAATATTTACTACTTGTTTTCTGATATTGAAACAATGAAAATATATTTTTTCCAAAGCCTTTATCTCACAAAGCAAAGGGAAGGAATCATCGCGAAGAAAATGGAATAATTTTCACTATGCAAGATTCCGAATAGGGTCACTTATCACTGCCGCCCGCTGCAATCAAATGTTGAATAGGACTTCCAGTTTTGTACTGTTCAGCGTAGATTAACAGAAAACCATTTTTATAATAACTTCTAAAAGCCATTTTCCTATCGTGCGACAGTTTATTCTGCGTTTATTAACAAATAATTAGTTTTCAAATCGATTTTCGGTAAATTTACAAGGCCTTCTTGGCACTGTTACGGACATTTCAGAAATTCTGCTTGGAGTATCCCAAACTCTCAGGACTATGTTAAACACCTTTTTGCAAAATTGTGCACGGTAAAAGTCTAAACCTAAAATTAAAACATAATAGTTCAAGCTAATTATTTTCTTAGCATATAAAACTCTAACCTGAATTTCAGCTGGGTGAGTCCTTCACATCACATTTTCACCCAATAATGAGCAAGGTAGCCAAGAATGATTGACCACCGTGCCAGTTTTACGAATTTTTTTCTGTGTTCAACCGCAAGGAAGTATTTTGCGTCGTTTTTTCAGTAGTCGCATATCTTACCGCTCTGACAGTTTATTTCTATACTTGAAGACCTTTCGGCCCACATTGTTGGACGTGGAAAAAGATCACCAAGTCAGACACTGTATTTTCGTGAAGTGATTCATGGAGTGAATGACGTTTCAACACGGAGAATTGTATTTTACTGTTAAACAGTTACTCACATTGGTGCCCTAATGCAAATTATTCTAGTAAATATCGAAAACTACTTGAAGAGTTCAGTGAACAATCTTTGCCTTATGGCGGCAACTGTGTAGATGAATTACGTTTAAACCTTTAAATCACACAGAAATTACCAAATCAAATAACTAGTTAGTATTTCACCGTGGAAACCGTAATGTCCATAAATTGAAGTTATTCCAGTAATATTTGCGTGTCCATCACACGCAGTATATATATAAGTATTCGTTTTATGAATTTAAACGCCTTTAAAGCAGTCTGAATTTATAAAACGAATATTTGTATACTTGCCACGGATGATGGGCACGCAAACAGAGAGGTATTTATATTTATAAAACTAATAATAACATATTCATGTTTTCTGAAGTTCCATAGGAAGCTTATATATATTTGCTTCACATGGGTAAATGTTAATACTGCTAAAGGAAAAAAATTAGGTTCGGTAGCTTGCCAGTCAATTGACGTGTGGTAGCTACTGAGAAAAGTAGTTGGTCGTGACTATTTTTGAGAGTTTTCACTTATAGTCATTTCGTTTCTATGACGATATAGTGTATCCTCCCGCAGAGATAGACTATTGAATTTTGTTCGTAGCGGAAATGATCAAACATATTGTCTTATGCAGCTGACGATATCTCATGTAAGGTACTAAAATCTTGTTGCTGATATGTACGTAATGTATTCAGTCACATTTGTAACACATCGCAAGGGAATATTTCCAGACAGATAAATATGCTATTTTTAGATTGTTTTATAGAAAAGATAGTCGTCAAGAATCGTCGACGACTCCACTTGCTTACCTCATAGTTGAAGGTATTGGAAAAATTATGTATGCAAGAAGGATAAGAAAGCCCTATGAAAATAATATATTTGGCTAAATGGCTCTGAGCACTATGGGACTTAACATCTATGGTTATCAGTCCCCTAGAACTCAGAAATACTTAAACCTAGCTAACCTAAGGACATCACACAACACCCAGTCATCACGAAGCAGAGAAAATCCCTGACCCCGCCGGGAATCGAACCCGGGAACCAGGGAATAATATATTTCTCACACATAATTTGAATTTCAAAAGTTTGTCTCCACAGTTCATGGTATTTTTCAGTTCACGAATCAGAGTGTACAAAATTCAAATAACAAAGTCTTTCCATCTGTTACTTTCCGTGAACTTTCAAAATTTTTTGACTGTGCAGCTCACATTATTTGTCTAAAGCAGCTAAAGTACTAGGGTGTCAGGAACTTTTCTGACTGTTTTAGACATAAGGTTTCTGACTGGTTTTCATCCCATCCTTCTGAAAGGATAAATAAATATCAATGATCTTCCATTAGGCATGCAAGATGCAGAAACAGTACTCTTTGATGACGAAGCAAGTATTACAACTAATTCTAATCGTGTAACTTTAATAGTTGATAATGCAACTACTTATCTACTAGAAAATTGTTATCTGGTTCACTGAAAAAGAGCTGTCGCTCAATTCAGATAAAACCGAATAGTTTTTCACAAAGCTTAACGACAAGGTTTCGCATGATGAATGAGGGCAAATTCATAAATAATAGAGAATATTATAAATTATTAGGTGTTTATGCTGATAAGAATATTATACAGATCGCCTCAAACATTTAAGTTCTGAAAGTTTTACAAAAAATATCATAGTTTGGAGATGAAAATGCCAGAAAGTTGACTTTCTTTTCCAATTTCCTTTCACTAACGTTTTATGCCATCATATTTAAAGGGAAACTCGTCATCGAGGAGAAAAGTATTTGTTGCACAGAAGTTTGTAACAATGATGATAGACAGCTCTTTTAAACTGTGGAACAAATTGACCACAGCCGCGCAGTAAATTGAGTTCCTTGTAAAATTTATAGTCAAAAACCAGTCAGTGCGTGGAAAGAACAGTGATATTCATAAATATAATAGTGAAAGTGGAAATGAATGCCACTATCCAGCATTCAGCCATAATGTGTCACAAAAAAAGGAAAAGCCTCAAAAATCTGTGACTGCGTACCTAGTGATACAAGGAATTTAAATGATACTACAATTATCTTCAAACACCAACTGAAATCGTATCTGCTTGACACTTCTTTCTTGAAGAATTTCTAAATGTGTATTACTAGGACTGTGTATGCATTGTTCTTTTTTTCATTACTTTAGAGACTGCGCGCGCGCGCCCGCGCGTGTGTGTGCGTGTGTGTGTGTGTGTGTGTGTGTGTGTGTGTGTGTGTGTGTGTGTGTGAGTGAGAGAGAGAGAGAGACATTGAATGTAGCTATGTATAAATCACAGTACGAAAATAAGTCCTAAGACATCATGTAAATGGCATAATGTATTATAATTGCAATAGTGACTTTTGCTGTAACACAGCGAGAAGCCATAAATATGATCCACGAAACATGAAAATCATGGTCTGACTAACTCGCGCTGACATGTACTTTGTTCAGATTGTAATGAACGTTTGACACAATCTGTAAGAGTATAAATAGTTCTAAATATTAAGATCTTTACCAAAAATTTAATTAAACTCACTACGCATCGTTGTTATAAAGTATTAACACAATATTTGCTATGATTAATTGCACAGATATTTGTGAAAAATCTTCCTAATTGATATATTTGAATTAATTATGTGTCATTTTGTTTCACAGATACCTGTTAAGCAGGCAGTCATTTCATCGGCCAGTGATCGCCCGCGAGTGGAGTGGCGGTGTGGCCTTACGAGCGTCGCCACGTCCCCGCAGAGTGGCCCGTCTCGTCGACGTCTGCAGCACTAGGGGCAGCACCCTACCCTGCGACTGCCGGCGTCTGCCGAAGACGCGCAGGCACTGACTGATTCTGAGCGAACGCGCTGCAGTCTCCGCCGAGGAGCCGGCGGCTGCTGCGCATGCGCCGAAACAACTGAGAGTCGCAGGCACGGCGCGGAACCTCATTTTCCGTCATTGTCATATCTCTATCCGGCGTCCGCCAAAGTGCTGGCCGTCATTGGACAAGATGTGGATCGTGCCGCTGAAGTGACCAGACAGTACGTGTCCCACAAAATTAGCAAGCAGCCTTTTCTGGCCGTCAGTCCAAAGAACGGTTAGGTGCAGCTCTCCGTGCTATTCTGTCCCGTGAAAGCCTCTTCATCCTTGTGTATCGTCAAACGGGATGAAGTTAGCCAATGGGGTGCAGTTTCCCCAAAAGTTAAAAAAAATTATATTCAATAACTACATATTGGTGATGAAACTTCATTCATTTTATTTAATGTATTTACTGTCCAAAATTCTAAATTAGTGACAGTGGCTAGAAGTGCACTATTCTGAACGTCTATCTGAACTCTAATAAGCGCCATTTGACTGTACAATATGCTCCATTATGCGATACAAATTTCTGCCCTAGTCTTTTATCAAGTGTTACAACTGAAATTAATGAATACCACAATAGAAGAACAAATGGAAGAAAAGTAGGGCAAAAATACAATGATTTATTTTCTTACTTACGTGTCAAAAATCATCTGACGTGTGCTACACGATTCATCGTTAAGATATACAGGGTGGTCCACTGATCGTGTCCGGGCCAAATATCTCACGAAATAAGGGTCAAACAAAAAAACTACAAAGAACGAAACTTGTCTAGCTTGAAGGGGGAAACCAGATGGCGCTATGGTTGGCCCGCTAGATGGCGCTGCCGTAGGTCAAACGGATATCAACTGCGTTTTTTTAATAGGAACCCCCATTTGTTATTACACGTTCGTGTAGTACGTAAAGAAATATGAATGTTTTAGATGGACCACTTTTTTCGCTTTGTGATAGATGGCGCTGTAATAATCACAAATATATGGCTCACAATTTTAGACGAACAGTTGGTAGTAGTAGATTTTTTAAATTAAAATACAGAACGTAGGTACGTTTGAACATTTTATTTCGGTTGTTCCAATGTGATACATGTACTTTTGTGAACTTTTCATTTCTCAGAATGTTACAGAATGTTACAGCGTGATTATCTGCAAATATCACATTGATGCAATAAATACTCAAAATGCTGTCCGTCAACTTCAATGCATTTGGCAATATGTGTAACGACATTCCTCTCAGCAGCGAGTAGTTCGCCTTCCGTAATGTTCGCACACGCATTGACAATGCTCTGACGCATGTTGTCAGGCGTTGTCAGTGGATCACGATAGCAAATATCCTTCAACATTCCCCACAGAAAGAAATCCGGGGACGTCGGATCCGGTGAACGTGCTTCGACGACCAATCCACCTGTCATGAAATATGCTATTCAACCGCACGAGAGCCATGTGCCGGACATCCACCATGTTGGGAGTACATCGCCATTCTGTCATGCAGTGAAACATCTTGTAGTAACATCGGTAGAACATTACGTAGGAAACCAGCATTCATTGCACCATTTAGATTGACATCGATAAAATGGCGGGCAATTATCCTTCCTCCCAAAATACCGCCCCATACATTAACCCGCCAAGGTCGCTGATGTTCCACTTGTCGCAGCCATCGTGGATTTTCCGTTGCCCAATAGTGCATATTATGCCGGTTTACGTTACCGCTGTTGGTGAATGACGTTTCGTCGCTAAATAGAACGCGTGCAAAAAATTTGTTATCTTCCCATAATTTCTCTTGTGCCCAGTGGCAGAACTGTACACGACGTTCAAAGTCGTCGCCATGCAATTCCTGGTGCATAGAAATATGGTACGGGTGCAATCAATGTTGATGTAGCATTACTAACACCGTCGTGTTTGAGATTCCCGAATCTCGGGCAATTTGTCTGCCACTGATGTGCGGATTAGCTGTGACAGCAGCTAAAACACCTACTTGGGCATCATCATTTGTTGCAGGTCGTGGTTGACGTTTCACATGTGGCTGAACACTTCCTGTTTCCTTAAATAACTTAACATCCGGCGAACGGTCCGGACACTTCGATGATGTCGACCAGGATACCGAGCAACATACATAGCATACGCCCGTTTGGCATTTTGATCACAGTATCTAAAAATCAACACGATATCGATATTTTCCGCAATTGGCAAACGGTCCATTTTAACACGGGTAATGTACTCGCATCACGAAGCAAATACCGTCCGCACTGGCGGAATGTTACGTGATACTACGTACTTACACGTTTGTGACTATTACAGTGCCATGTATCACAAAGCGAAAAAAGTGGTCCAACAAAAACATTCGTATTTCTTTACGTACTATACGAATATGTAATAAAATTGGTGGTTCCTATTTTAAAAAAAGCGCAGTTTATATCCGTTTGACCTATGGCAGCGCCATCTAGTGGGCCTACCATAGTGCCATCTGGTTTCCCCCTTGAAGCAAGACGAGTTTCGTTCTTTGCAGTTTTTTAGTTTGATGCTTATTTCGTGAGATATTTGGCCCGGTCACTATCAATGGACCACCCTGTATTTTATGTCCAGAATTCTAAATTCGTGGCAGAGGGTAGAAGTACAGTATTCCCAACCTCTGTCTGAACAGTAATAAGCGCCGTTTGAGTGTATGATACGCTTTTTATATGATAGAAATTTCTGCCCTATTCTTCTATCAAGTGGTACAACTGCAATAAATGAATACCACAATAAAAGTGGAAAAAGCAGAAAATTAGGGCAAAAATATAATTTACATGTAGATTACAATTTTTATTTTTTTGCTCACGTGTCAAAAATCATCTGACGTGTGCAACACGACTCATAGTTAAAATATATGTCTTCGGGTATAAAAACTTGGTGTTTCGTATGCAGAAGTGAAAACAATTACATGCTATGTTAATTGTCTGGCGATTTGCATAGCTTGTTAATATGGTAAAGCTGTGAAATAAAATCACAGGTTTAGACTTCGTTTCGCTGTGTGTAAGTAGCATCAAACATAAAAATAAGTAAAATGATCGTCAAAGATCATAACAGAGACATGACAGTCTGCACCATGTAATCTATGGCATATCAGGGAACCAAGCAATGGAACTGTTTATTTAGGTTGCTGGTTGCATTATCTTTGCAACTGGGACAAGATGCCAGTGTTTACATTATATGGCATGGAGAGCTAACGTCACAGTTGTAATTCGGCTACTTCTGTGTTGGCAGTGCTGTATAGCGCTTTGCATTGGATCTCTGACTGCGCTTTCTTTGTAAGAGACTCTGGGCTGGTTGGACTCGTTATTGGAAATTAATCGCCAGTAGTGTTGGACAGCAGTGATGGAATTGCCGTTGGACAGTCGGAGGTGAACAGCCAGCAGTGATGGATGTTAGATGTGAGAAGTTAGCATTGATGGAGGTTAGAGGTCTGAAATGTTAGCGTAGGCTAACGATCTGTACATGTTCAACTTGGAAATTGAATATTATTCATGATTATATACCTTTGTACTAGATGTCAATGACGATTTATATTCGTGTCTGAACTGGATGCCACATTATTAAGATAAAAAATACATTGTTTGGTTTGCAACAAAATCTTTCCATGCTAACCACATGCCTATTAGTAGTTAGTGGCTTTAGCAGTTAAAATCTTTTATTTAGCTGGCAGTACTGACGCTCGCTGTATTGCAGTAGTTCGCATAATGAGGATTTTAGTGAGGTATCTGCTTAATGAAATGTATAGGTTATTGTTAAGATTTCTTTTTAGTCAGGGCCACTCTTTTGAATTAATTATTTGAAATCAAGTTGTAATCTTCTTTGAGCAGTCAGATTGTGTTGCGCTAGAATATTGTGGGTCAGTGTTGACACGATAAGAATAAGTAAAGAGATAGTAGGCTCTATACGTTCAGTTTTACTCAGCTGTTTCGGAATCAAATAACGTAGAAGTTCCATCTTCTCAGTCATTCAGAAATTTAAGTACAGACACACACGCATTTAAATAAAGAAGTATCACAGTGTGCTTGTAAAGATCGCGACATACATCATCATAATTGAAGAGACATAGAAGTTTAACCTTCTCAGATCGTTAAATATTTGATATATCAACATTAGGCATGTAAGTAAGACAAGAAATCATGTACCCTGTAAGGGGTCAACCGCCCCTTACGTATTGAGAACAATACATCTTTGCGTCACGCAGGTCGCAGTAGGAACTATCGATAGTCTAGCGCCCACTGCGCCTCGAGACTCCGAGGAAGTAAGTTATTGGTTACTAAGCGAGCAGGACGGATTTAGGCAGGACGGCCGACCGCGTTTACAATTGTTTAACGGCTGTGTGTCTCAGCAAAACCCGCGGGTCTGACCTCCAGCAAATACGTAAATGGCGTTAATTGTGTTTAAGTGTACATTCGTGCACCGTGATTACGCGGCAACCGCGCCAGAAACCCACGTTTTGGATTGCAGCGAGGATTGTGTATTCATTGCCATATGAAGAATACTGGCTTGTGACAACATCAATGGGCGACCTGTGATGAGCTAACCGTTATTACTGTGTCTGGCGAAGGGAATAACTGCCTCATTCGTGCTGCTTAGACGAAAGATATAAAACAGTAACAACAAAGTATGGACCGATTATTGCTACCTGACATCCTAATTAGCATTCTTGGATTTGATACGAAACAACACCGGTGAAAATATTAACCGATCAGCCTTTATCAGTTGCACAGGATCAAACTATTTTAAACTGTTAGGCTATAATCCACTAGTCAATAACGCTGTGTTTAATAGGGAGTGTGTCAGATCTGTACATAAATTATATTTTGCCCTACTTTTTTGTTATTTGTACATTTATTGTGTATTCTTTTATCCCACTTGTAACACTTGATAATGATCTAAGGCTAAGATCTGGATCTTGCAATAAAGCATATCGTACAGTCAAATGGCAGCTATACCTTTCCTTAAGTTTTGTTTGACTGTGTCTCCATGTCAAAGAAAAATCATATGTTGGCAGGATGTTCTTTTACCTGTTTTAAAGAGCTGATACTTTCAAAAAAATGGTTCAAATGGCTCTGAGCACTATGGGACTCAACATGTTAGGTCATAAGTCCCCTATAACTTAGAACTATTTAAACCCAACTAACCTAAGGACATCACACACATCCATGCCCGAGGCAGGATTCGAACCTGCGACCGTAGCAGTCCCGCGGTTCCGGACTGCAGCGCCAGAACCGCACGGCCACCGCGGCCGGCAGCTGATACTTTCATTCGTGTGACTGGTATAAAATAGCTCATGGGTCTAGGTCTTTTGTGTGTCATGCATTGACCCTTCAAAATGACAACTAGAACAATAACAGAAGGCTAACGTATTATGCTTACCTATTCATAGGCACACAAATAAAACTGCGAATTGTTAGTAGAATCGAGATGACGTTGACCGTGTCTCTCTAGTGACTCTTCAAATATTCGTGAATGTGGCAGGAATGTGACCTAATGAACTCAGAAACAATTTTACACAATGTCTGCAACACTGATTGTCTGCAACAGCATGTTAGTGATGGGAGAAAGCGATTATTGCAAGTATCTCAATGATATGAATATGTGATGTACGTCGCAGTTCTGTAAGAGTTGTGAGTGTGAAAATACCGGGTGTGTAACCGGATGAACTGAAGCAATAGAACCTGGATGGTTTAGAACTGTGACGCACAGAAATTTGAAATGAAAAATAAGTGTAAACAAAAGTAGGTGAGTGTGTGGAATACTGATAAACCACATTCACGGTCATCGTGGTACAACACAAGGTGGTCTGGACGTTTGTAGTACTAAACTAGATACTGTGTGTTTCTTCGGAATTTCATAAAGCAAATTTGTTACTCTGAAAATAATGTCAAAGTATAATTATTATGCCTGATTTATTTTTCAATCATCAGTAAAGCAGCACAACAGTTTACGTCAGCGTTGAGTCATAAACAATCCACAATTATAACATAAAAAGTTATCGGTTAGCATCATCCTGAGGTGGGGTGAAGGTTATTGATGATTTCACCCTCAGTTGATCGACGCATTTTTTTTCGATCTGTGGGAGCAGAGGATAATAAAGCCTAAAATTCTTATTACTATAGCTGAAATAAAAACGAACGTAATAATTTTATTGGTTTCAGCAATATTAAGGGTGACGGCCAAAATCAGTTGACATGAACCCGTTTGACGGTAAATACTGCAGCATAGATCCATTTTAAGTTTGTTACTGTAGTCGGCAGTGGTCCCTCTAAAGTTTTCGCCCGGTCTGCCTCCCCCTATTAGCAAAAAATGGTTCAAATGGGTCTGAGCACTATGGGACTCAACATCTTAGGTCATAAGTCCCCTAGAACTTAGAACTGCTTAAACCTAGCTAACTTAAGGACATCACACACACCCATGCCCGAGGCAGGATTCGAACCTGCGACCGTAGCAGTCCCGCGGTTCCGGACTGCAGCGCCAGAACCGCTAGACCACCGCGGCCGGCCCCTATTAGCAAACTGACAACACCGCGATGCCTCAGTTTCCGTTAGAATTTAAAAGAAATTGACGAAACCACACGATAAAAAAATACAGTAGCAATGTTTCTTTTGCAGCAAGGTTTAAACAAGATACCAGACTGTAGCTCTTGCAAGGTTTTTTATCGATAGGCTGTCGTAATTGCTCATTTGTTGTCAACAGAGAATCGTAGGATTTTATATACTATGTAGGAAGCTTGTATTGTTGACAAGGAAGTTTTACTATAGAAGAATTTCTACTGAAGAAAAGTTCTGTGCCAAACAGTATGGAAAATAGGAAAACAGGAATAATAATAAACAGTACGAATGTATGACCAAAAGAACAACCTCGTTGGCAGCTAACGGATCAATATGCAATACTTGAGTGCAGTATAAGTGATGTACGTGTCATGTATAGATCATTACACATATGTCATGAGCTTTCTGAAAATATTGAAGTAGGAATGAAGGTTGTGACGAAAGTGAACATCTTGCATACTATTTCTCCCTTCAGGAAGAAGCCTATTCAGCACAGCACTGTGACAGTATCCAGTATGAAACTTTTGGAAAAACTCAATACTTACTATTATACACAATCAGCGTATAGTTTGCAATATCGTGGAAAATATGTGACTCGATTTCAGCTAATCACGAACTGCATACGGCGGCTAGTAAAGGGGAAAAGTACTGCCAGTTTTTTCCGTATACCTAGAACTTTATTTCGCTTTGAGCAGTAACACTGCCATAATGATGGCACAAGGCTCACGCTCGCTTCCGAAAGCGTGGCCTGTTGACAAGTGTTATTGACCTACAATTCCGACGCTTTATAGCGTCGCTGGGTGACATTTCCCGAAATGGATTCCCAGCTCTCTCTTCCTCTGTGTCCTACATTTGTGACAGACACCCTCTATAGCCCCTCGAAATTGGTCGGTCTTCTTTTGTTTCACTCTGTATGTACGTAATATAGGGTACTTCCATCATCACGACGCGACGGTACGAACTTCCAGGGGGGGAGGGGGGGAGGCAAGGACAAATGGATCAATGCAAGACATTTATAATGTGGTGATGGATTAATCGAACATAGTAGATGGTGGTATACGCCGTTCCTCCTATCTGGCGGGTATATTTTTTTACGGAATCTGATTTTTGTAAATACCACAGCTCAAACTGAAGTTACTCCTTTGCAAAATTTCGTCTCAGAAGTGTAGGAACTATGACACTTACAGTAAATGATCGTTACTATTAAAAAAAAAAAAAAAGGCGATCCACAACCGATAGGAACTTCATGCATTACACGTCATAAACTTGATTATTTGAACTTCTTCAGACTTCATAAACGAAAAAGCATTAAGTGCTCTGACTTAGATACATTGAAATGTTATTAAATCACAAACAGGAACACCAGGAAATATCTCCCACTCGTATTTTTATTTGCACATAACAAATACAATTTCGTGGATCGGATAAGCAGTTAAGTCAGATCGCAAAAGCAAGCAGTGGTAATCAGAATCGTATTCGTACTAGCAATCAGAAAGACAAAGACCTATGAGCAACGAACAATGACCAATGAGCAATAAGCAAAACGCTCGTTTTTAGATTCTGCAGTCCGTTTTATCGGTTATTCATGCAACCAGCGTGTCGCTAAAAATTACAGGGAAAAGAAACCTAAATCTATCTGAATGTAGCTGTTTCGGGACGCACGACTACAAAGCGGAGATAAAACTACATTGCAAAGTGAAAAATCGTAAATGATTCGTTAGACTGCCCCCAGTGGCGACAGACTTGGGCTGTAAAATAAACAAGAACTGAACTGTTCGAATCCACTAGCTTTTACAAGCAAAGAAACTGTTGGTAATCTGTAAAAGCTCGCGTTCTGAGACTGATTTAACGTGGCCTGAAGAGCGAGAAGATTTTGTATAATGAAAACGTATTTGGCACAAATCGTTTTATTGTCCCTCAAAATAATTCTCATTAAAATTTACTCACTTTTCGGTGCCCTCGAACCGTTATGGAGATATTATTTGCAGTCTGATGTTGGCACCCAAAGAAGAAATGGTTTTTGGGGGGGCTTCAAGCACTCCTTCATGTGACATAGTCGCTGTGCCCGTCATTCTCTATTGGCATGAAGGAATAAGAAGACATGGTCAGGCGATAAATGAGGTGATACCAATGAAAAGACACTAATTAGATGTGTTTCTCCCTGAAATAGTAATCGATTGTTTTTGTAATCTGTGTGGTGTCTAGGATTGTCATATGGTTGGACGCTTAGAAAAACCTTTACTGGTTTCATCGATGGCTTGTGGCACAGAAAGTAATACAGGGTTATTACAAATGATTCAAGCGATTTCACAGCTCTAAAATAACTTTATTATTTGAGATATTTTCACAATGCTTTGCACACACATACAAAAACTCAAAAAGTTTTTTTAGGCATTCACAAATGTTCGATATGTGCTCCTTTAGTGATTCGGCAGACATCAAGCCGATAATCAAGTTCCTCCCACACTCGGCGCAGCGTGTCCCCATCAAGGAGTTCGAAAGCATCGTTGATGCGGGCTCGCAGTTCTGGCACGTTTCTTGGTAGAGGAGGTTTAAACACTGAATCTTTCACATAACCCCACAGAAAGAAATCGCATGGGGTTAAGTCGGGAGAGCGTGGAGACCATGACATGAATTGCTGATCATGATTTCCACCACGACCGATCCATCAGTTTTCCAATCTCCTGTTTAAGAAATGCCGAACATCATGATGGAAGTGCGGTGGAGCACCATCCTGTTGAAAGACGAAGTCGGCGCTGTCGGTCTCCAGTTGTGGCATGAGCCAATTTTCCAGCATGTCCAGATACACGTGTCCTGTAACGTTTTTTTCGCAGAAGAAAAAGGGGCCGTAAACTTTAAACCGTGAGATTGCACAAAACACGTTAACTTTTGGTGAATTGCGAATTTGCTGCACGAATGCGTGAGGATTCTCTACCGCCCAGATTCGCACATTGTGTCTGTTCACTTCACCATTAAGAAAAAATGTTGCTTCATCACTGAAAACAAGTTTCGCACTGAACGCATCCTCTACCATGAGCCGTTGCAACCGCGCCGAAAATTCAAAGCGTTTGCCGGCCGCGGTGGTCTCGCGGTTAAGGCGCTCAGTCCGGAACCGCGCGACTGCTACGGTCGCAGGTTTGAATCCTGCCTCGGGCATGGATGTGTGTGATGTCCTTAGGTTAGTTAGGTTTAAGTAGTTCTAAGTTGTAGGGGACTGATGACCACAGAAGTTAAGTCCCATAGTGCTCAGAGCCATTTGAACCATTTTTTTCAAAGCGTTTGACTTTGTCATCGGATGTCAGGGCTTGTAGCAATTGTAAACGGTAAGGCTTCTGCTTTAGCCTTTTCCGTAAGATTTTCCAAACCGTCGGCTGTGGTACGTTTAGCTCCCTGCTTGCTTTATTCGTCGACTTCCGCGGGCTACGCGTGAAACTTGCCCGCACGCGTTGAACCGTTTCTTCGCTCACTGCAGGCCGACCCGTTGATTTCCCCTTACAGAGGCACCCAGAAGCTTTAAACTGCGCATACCATCGCCGAATGGAGTTAGCAGTTGGTGGATCTTTGTTGAACTTCGTCCTGAAGTGTCGTTGCACTGTTATGACTGACTGATGTGAGTGCATTTCAAGCACGACATACGCTTACTCGGCTCCTGTCGCCATTTTGTCTCACTGCGCTCTCGAGCTCTCTGACGGCAGAAACCTGAAGTGTGGCTTCAGCCGAACAAAACTTTATGAGTTTTTCTACGTATCTGTAGTGTGTCGTGACCATATGTCAATGAATGCAGCTACAGTGAATTTATGAAATCGCTTCAATCATTTGTAATAGCCCTGTATATGCGATTCAGCATTAATGTTTCCTGGACCCCTGAAGCAATGGTCGCGACATGTTTAGTGTAACCAGTGGAACAAGCAATCGTTTCAGTGGAAGTGCTTCATGAACAGTTAACTTTCGTTCCCCTCGGTTCACCTTGGAAATATGTGGCAATTGTGTAGTGTAAGTGACAACTGCATGAGTCCCAAGTACAGAAAAAAGTAATTTAGCATCAACCACACTACCTTTTAGCTATTCACTAATCACGAGCCAAAGAAGAAGAGAAATATTGCAAGATTAGTAAACAACATCAATGGTGGACACCACGAAATAAAGCACCGAACGTATACCCCTCCTAATTTGCTGGGATCCGCAATTTTGTTTGCGCCACAACGAATATAATTTACACGTTTATTTTGTAAATCCACTATTTGACTGATAATTGTGTGACGTCGGAGAGTTTGTTCAAAAAATGGTTCAAATGGCTCTGAGCACTATGGGACTCAACTGCTGTGGTCATCAGTCCCCTAGAACTTAGAACTACTTAAACCTAACTAATCTAAGGACATCACACACATCCATGCCCGAGGCAGGATTCGAACCTGCGACCGTAGCAGTCGCACGGTTCCTGACTGCGCGCCTAGAACCGCGAGACCACAGCGGCCGGCGGAGAGTTTGTTAATTAGGTTCCTTTAGACGCCTACTCTCATACAATATTTCCACATTCTATTATTTTTATCTCTATACTGCTTGTCGCATACGATGCGAAAGCAATGAACGCCGTTTCGTTTGGTGTCACACGTAGAAAATATCTTACTGCGTTTTGATAGTGTTACTTAATCTCATTACTAGTATGGGTACACCAAGTCTGCACCATTTTGCACTTGAACACGGAACTGAAACAGGCGCTGGCACTGATGGAACCATTTTAAATGGACATCTTACATCAAACCGTTCAAGATCATTTGTTGGATTTAATTTAACGCACTTTTCAGATTGTTCACACGTGACTGTGAACTTGTCACTTCATTAATGCCAATTCAGTGCTCTTTCGCTAATGAGATAACGTGAGCGTAAGTTTTCTAAATGTTTGCAGATGGTGTAACTGCGGCGGGACTTGGCTGCCAGCCCGGCATTCCTGTAGTGGGACGTGGAAAACGGACTAAAAATCACAGCCCGGCTGGCCGTCACACCAGACCTCATCGTAAACCTGCTGGGCGTGTTCCACCTAGGGCCAGCGAACTTCTCCGTCCTGGAAACAGCGCTTTTACTAGCACGGCTATCCCGGCAGGTTAAAATTCTGACGTAACATTATACATCTTATAGAGTAGATTGTGACAGCATTGTGAATTATTTAATTTAGCCAGTATTTATATGCAGTAATGAAAATGAAATATTTTCCTTCAGAAGCAGTTAGATAACTTGCCTGCAACATGTACAGGGTGAACAGATGGTTGGTTATTTGGTAATATACAGGCTGTCCACAAAGTCTGGGTACATAGGGAATTGAAATAAATTATAATAAATATTCTACAAATATTAATAAATGAATAAATAATAAAATAATTCTAATAAATTTTGCAGCTTTCTGGCAGATTAAGAAAACTCCTGGCAGATTAAAACTGTGTGCCGGACCGAGACTTATAATAAATTTGGTGTCTTTCCAGTTTGTATTAAGACTCTGTCTACAGAAGAACGAGTGGGGGTGGAACTCGTAAGTGGACAAGAAGAATGGTCATATCAGAAAATTGTGGAAAAATGTAATCTTCGACACCTTGTCGTCGATCTATTTGTTTTACTGCCGTCGGGAAATTAACCATCGAGTTTAAAGAAACAGGCAGTGTGTTGGACAAACCCCATTCTGGACGACCAAAGGCTTCAGACGAAACTAAATTGACTTTCTTGGCCAAGGTTTATGGTAGCCCAAAGAAATCATTTGTCGGACATCCACGGAGTTGAGTGTTCCAAGGTCAGCAATCCACAAAATCCTGGCAGAGGAGAGTTTCCATCCGTACAAGTTACAGATATTGCATCATTTAAATGAAGATGATCCCCATAGACGCATGGGTGTGTGTGTTTGTCCTTAGGATAATTTAGGTTAAGTAGTGTGTAAGCTTAGGGCCTGATGACCTTAGCAGTCAAGTCCCATAAGATTTCACACAAATTTGAAAATTACCCTTGGTTTGTTTTTCTAGGCTATGTTGTAAGAAAAAGTTTACTTGATGAATATTACGAATTTAAACCACCTGACAGGACGCATTTCCAGTCACTGCTGTAAAATCGATGGCAGTTCAGACCTATTCTATCGAGTTCACCTTAATCTTGCAAAGCGCATCAAACATCAAACTATGCATTTAAAACCAAGGGGATCATGTTGGAAATACGGGGTGTTCAAAAAGTCTCTCCGCAGTGCCGTATGATTGTTGGCCGCGCGTGCCGTATGATTGTTCGCCTGCCTGGGTTACTTCCCTTCAAGTGGACTCTACCAACGTTCCACTGTTTCGTTTATCTGAGCCAGCGTCAGTAGTATCGTTGGTGTGTGTCGTTACGTGTTGACGTGAACGTTTGAGTTTAGTTCCTTTGTTCGTTTGTTTCGTTTTTGTAACTGTGTTAAAATGCTAACCATTGAAGAAAGTGTGCTTTTAGTCCAACAAGTGTTCAAAGCTGGCGGTAAATACACAGTTTCAGTTCGTCAAACATTTAATTCAGTTTTCCCGGAGACAACACTCCCACATCGCGATACTGTGCGAGATTTGATTAACAAATTTCGAAGTACGGGTTCAGTGACAGATGAACCGAGAAGTGGTCGTCCTAGCGTTTTGTCTGAGGATAAACTGCTCGCTATTTCCGATAAAATGTGCATGAGTCCGAAGAAGTCAGTAAGAAAACTAGCCCAGGAAATCGATGTTAGTGTCGGAACGGCCCATACAGCACTAAGAAAAAAAATTAGAACTTTTCCCACACAAAGTGATAGTCGTGCAAGAACTGAAAAATACTGATCATGGCAAGAGGCTGCATTATTGACAATGGTTCAAAAATTTCGTTCAACAAAATGGAAGGGATATTCTTAATGAAACGTAGGTGTGGTTTCATTTACCTGGGTACATGAACTCGCAAAATTCTCGAATGTGGAGTACCGCAAATCCATTGTGTATTCATGAGGAACCACTTCATTCTGTGAAAGTGGGAGTTTGGATTGCAGTTTCTAGACGTCGGATAGGGGGTCTTATAGTTTTCCAGGAAGCAATAAACGCACAACGATACTGCATCGATATTCTGTACCCGTTCATAGGAAAACATGTGTTAAGTGAAATACTGAACGGTTATTTTCAGCAAGATGGTGCAACCGCGCATACAGCTCGTGTTTCAATGTCACTGCTTGCTGATGTTTTCGGTGATCGCATAATTTCCCAGGGACTTTTGCCTCCACTTTCGCCTGACCTAACACCACCTGACTTTTTCTTCTGGGGTGCAGCGAAAGCAACAGTCTATAAAAACCGTCCAAAATCCATCGATGAATTGAAAATTGCAATATGCACTTTCACTGCTTCTCTTACAGAAGAAATGTTACAGCTTGTGTTTGGAAACATGACTAGACGAACTTAATGTGTATTCAACAACAGGGGGGCACTTTCAACATTTAATGTGAAAATTTGTAAGTAAAAATGAATATTCAATAAATTAATAACTTGTATTTCACTGAGTTTCATTTCGGTATATTCACTGCGGGATGCGGCACGCGCGGCTAACAATCATACGGCACTGCGGAGAGACTTTTTGGACACCCTGTATTATTTATTAAGATTAAAGTGACTAAAGAGGCTTTATTATTATTTATTTGAATGCTGTATGTACCCAGACTTTATGGACACCCAGTAGGTGTCGTGCACACACAGCGTGGTCCGAATGCTTGGGATTCTGCTGCATAGACATCAAGCACCGAGAACCGCTGACGGCCAGGCCTGGTACCGGAGTCACGCAGAGAGAGCGCTCTGAGGAACGGTAGTTGATGAGCAGTGGGCTGTGCGGAGATACCAGGCGAGCTGGGATGCCGCCAGCAGCGGCCGCCGCGAACTGGCGAGCTGGTAACGGGGTGGAGGTCGCTAGGTTTGACCTCCAGGCAAATCGCTAATGTAATCTGTGGCTCTGCTGAACAGCTACGACGCTGTTTCTTGCCATGTGTCACCTACAACGACAGGAGGACATTTTCTTCGACATTATTTAGCCGTAGGGTAATTTGAAAAGAAATACACTACTGCCGATTAAAATTGCTATACCAAGTAGAAATGCAGATGATAAACGGGTATTCACGTGACAAATATATTGCAGTAGAACCCAGAACAACCACCTCTGGCCGTAATAACGTCCTTGATACGCCTGGGCATTGAGATAATAGAGTTTGGATGGCGTGTACAGGCACAGCTGCCCATGCAGCTTCAACACGTTACCACAGTTCATCAAGAGTAGTGACTCGCGTATTGTGATGAGCCAGTTTCTCGGCCACCATTGACCAGACGTTTTCAATTGGTGAGAGATCTCGAGAATGTGCTGGCCAGGGCAGCAATCGAACATTTTCTGTATCCAGAAAGGCCCATACAGGACCTGCACCATGCGGTCGTGCATTATCCTGCTGAAATGTAGGGTTTCGCAGGGGTCGAATGAAGGGTACAGCTACTGGTCGTAACACATCTGAAATGTAACGTCCACTGTTCAAAGTGCCGTCATGCGATCAAGAGATGACCGAGACGTGTAACCAATGGCACCCCATACCATCACGCCGGGTGATACGCCAGTATGGCGATGACGAATACACGCTTCCAATGTGCGTTCACCGCCATATCGCCAAACATGGATGCGACCATAATGCTGCTGTAAACAGAACCTGGAGTCATCCGAAAAAATGACGTTTTGCCATTCGTGCACCGAGGTTCGTAGTTGAGTACACCATCCCAGGCGCTCCTGTCTGTGATGCAGTGTCAAGGGTAACAACAGGTACGGTCCCCGAGCTGATAGTCCATGCTGCTGCAAACGTCATCGAACTGTTCGTGCAGAAAGTTGTTGACTTGCAAACGTCCCCATCTGTTGACTGAGGGATGGAGACGTGGCTGAACGATCCGTTACAGCCATGCGGATAAGATACATGTCATCTCGACTGCTAGTGATACGAGGCCCTTGGGATCCAGCACGGCGTTCCGTATTACCCTCCTGAACCCAACGATTCCATATTCTGCTAACAGTCATTGGATCCCTACCAACGCGAGCAGCAACGTGGCGATACGATTAATCGCAATCGCGATAAGCTACAACCCGACCTTTATCAAAGTCGGAAACGTGATGGTACGCATTTCTCCTCCTTTCACAAGGCATCACAACAACGTTTCACCAGGCAACGCCGGTCAACTGCTGTTTGTGTATGAGAAATCGGTTGGAAACCTTCCTCATGTCACCACGTTGTAGGTGTCGCCACCGGCGACTACCTCGTGTGAATGCTCTGAAAAGCTAATCATTTGCATATCACAGCATCATCTTCCTGTCGGTTAAATTTCGCGTCTGTAGCACGTCATCTTCGTGGTGTAGCAATTTTAATGTGTGGTAGTGTATTACGTGTCACTTCACCGACGCAATTTGAAACCCTCTGCCGCTGGGGACTCCAAATTGCAGTGTGTAACATGACGGTGAGTATAACGTAATTATGACGGTGTACTGTGAGACCATCAAAAAAGCCGGCCGATGTGGCCGAGCGGTTCTACGCGCTTCAGTCTGGAACCGCGCTGCCGCTACGGTCGCAGGTTCGAATCCTGCCTCGGGCATGGATGTGTGTGATGTCCTTAGGTTAGTTAGGTTTAAGTAGTTCTAAGTTCTAGAGGACTGATGACCTCAGATGTTAAGTCCCATAGTGCTTAGAGCCATTTGAACCATTTGAACCATCAAAAAACTGAATGCACGATTTCGATGAGTTCGTCAACACGTGGAGCATCTTCTTTTTCAGCATTACAATGCCTGACTACACACGAGTGCCGCGACATCTGCAACGATCCTACGCCTTGGCTTCACTGCCATCTCTTCTCTTCAATAGAATCGCGGCTTGACCCCATCCGATTTTCATCTGTTTCGAAAATTTAAAGAACACCTTCGAGGTCTTCTTTTTGTTAGTGAACAGTCGGTGTAGGCAGAGGTTAGTCAGCTCCGTCAAGGAAGTCAAACATTCTACAAGGAAGCCAAACATTTTACGCAAAAGCAAATTCTAGACGCATCTCAATGATCATGATGTCATGTCTGCCGAAGTATGTGTCGTGCAGCGATATATTTTCGCAGATACGTTAAGTAATATACACTACTGGCCATTAAAATGGCTACACCACGAAGATGACGTCTTAAAGACGCGAAATTTAACCGAGAGGAAGAAGATGCTGTGGTATGCAAATTATTAGCTTATCAGAGCATTCTCACACGGCTGGCGCCAGTGGCGACACCTACAACGAGCTGACATGAGGGAAGTTTCCGACCGATTTCTCATACACAAATAGCAGATGACCGGCGTTGACTGGTGAAACGTTGTTGTGATGCCTTGTGTAAGGACGAGAAATACGTACCATCACGTTTCCGACTTAGATAAAAGGTCGGATTGTAGCCTATCGCCATTGCGATTTATCGTATCGCGACATTGCTGCTCGCGTTCGTCGGGATCCAATGACTGTTAACAGAAAATGGAATCGGTGGGTTCAGGAAGGTAATACGGAACGCCGTGCTGGATCCCAACGGCCTCGTATCACCAGCAGTCGAGATAACAGGCATCTTATCCGCATGGCTGTAACGGATCGTTCAGCCACGTCTCCATCCCTCAGTCAACAGATGGGACGTTTGCAGGACAACAACCATCTGCACGAACAGTTCGACGGTGTTTGCAGCAGCATGGACTATCAGCTCGGAGACCACGTCTGCGGTTACCCTTGACGCTGCATCACAGACAGGAGCGCCTGCGATGGTGTACTCCACGACGAACCTGGGTGCACGAATGGCAAAACGTCATTTTTTCGGACGAATCCAGGTTCTGTTTATAGCAGTATGATGGTTGCATCCGTGTTTAGCGACACCGCGGTGAACGCACATTGGAAGCGTGTATTCGTCATCGCCATACTGGCTTATCACCCCACGTGATGGTATGTGGTGCCACTGGTTACACGTCTCGGTCATCTCTTGTTCGCATGACGGCACTTTGAACAGTGGACGTTACATTTCAGATGTGTTACGACCCGTGGCTCTACCCTTCATTCGACCCCTGCGAAACCCTACATTTCTTCAGGGTAATGCACAACCGCATGTTGCAGGTCCTGTGCGGGCCTTTCTGGATACAGAAAATGTTCGACTGCTGCTGTGGCCAGCACATTCTCCAGATCTCTCACCAATTGAAAACACCTGGTCAATGGTGGCCGAGCAACTGGCTCGTCACAATACGCGAGTCACTACTCTTGATGAACTGTGGTGTCGTGTTGAAGCTGCATGGACAGCTGAACCTGTACACTCCATCAAATCTCTGTTTGACTCAATGATGAGGCGTATCAAGGACGTTATTACGGCCAGAGGTGGTTGTTCTGGGTACTGATTTCTCAGGATCTATGCACCCAAATTGCGTGAAAATGTAATCACATGTCAGTTCTAGTATAATATATTTGCTCAATGAATACCCGTTTAGGATCTGCATTTCTTCTTGGTGTAGCAATTTTAATGGCCAGTAGTGTAAGTACATAACTGTCTGCAAAGCGTATTACGAATGGAGTCGGTAGTGAAGACGTAATAAACTAAAATATCGTCTCAGATTCTGAAGTTTTACTGTATGAAGAGCGAAAATGTTGCAAGCAATAAATAATTTTCCTTCCTTCGTTTTGAGAGCGAACTGTAATCTTCGAAATTGTGGGTTAACCGGTTAACAAAACTTTACACATCTTAATGAATGGATGACGAGAGCATTCTAAATTTCCAAATTCAATAATCATTCGAAATATCGTATTTTACGGACTATAAGACGCTAAGCACTACGAGATGCACCTTAAATTTTAAGCAATTATTAAAAAATATTTTTATCAATTTTGTTATTAGATTCATTTTTGTTACTAGATTGCAGAGGCGGACAAAAAAATTCTTCGTTTATAAAGAAAGAATGAGTAGTACAATCCCTTAAAGTTGTCATCTGAAATTTCTTTTTCTCCTTCTTCGGTGTCATCATTGTCCTCTTCATATACACTATGTGATCATAAGTATCCGGACACCCCCAAAACCTTTTTCGTATTGGGAACAGTGTGTGCCACCTACTTCCAGGTACTCCGTACCAGTGATCTCTGTAGTTATTAGACATCGTGAGAGACAAGAGTGGGGCGCTCCGCAGAACTCACCGTCTTCGTACGTGGTCAGGTGATTGGGTGTCACTTGTGTCATACGTCTGTACGCGAGATTTCCACACTGCTTAACATCCCTAGGTCCACTGTTCCCGGTTGATAGTAAAGTGGAAACGTGAAGGGACACGAACAGCAAAAAAGCGTACAAGCCGACTTCGTCTGTTGACTGACAGAGACCGACGACACTTTAAGAGGGACGTAATGTGTAATACGCTGATATCTATCCAGCCCATCACACAGGAATTCCAACCTGATTCAGAATCCGCTGCAAGTACTATGACAGTTAGGCAATAGGTGAGAAAACTTTGATTTCATGGTCGAGCGGCTGCTCAAAAGCCACACGGCACGCCGGTAAATGCAAACGACGCCTCGCTTGGTGTAAGGAGCGTAAACATTGGGCGATTGAACAGTGAAAAAACGTTGTGTGGAGTGACGAATCACAGTACACAATATGGCTATCCGGTGGCAGGTTCTGGGTATGGCGAATGCCCGGTGCACGTCATTTGCCAGCGTGTGTAGTGCCAACGGTAAAATTCGGAGGCGGTGGTGTTACGGTGTGGACGTGTTTTTCATGGAAGTGGCTTGTATCCATTGTTGTTTTGCGTGGCACTATCACAGCACAGGAGTACAGAGATGTTTTAAGCTCCTTCTTGCTTCCCACTGTTGAAGAGCAATTCGGGCCTGGCGATTGCATCTTTCAACACTGTCGAGCATCTGTTCATAATTCACGGCCTGTGGCGGGGCGGTTACACGGCAATAACATCCCTGTACCGGATTGACCTGCACAGATGCAGGCTTCATTCATCACCCATATGTTCCATTCCTCTCTCATAGACACTTAAAATGTTTTCTTTATCGGTACATCAAAAGGCTATAGTTGTGAACTAAGTCCCCCCCATAACAGCGAGCCCTGTATTTCACTGTCTCAATATTTCTTTCACAGAATTTTTCACGTGACTATTAAACTGATCTAAGAAGAGAACTCTTCTTCAATAAAGCACCTATCCTTCTCTCCCACACCCTGTGTATCCATAGTTTCGTACTAACCTCGTTCGGTTCTAGGCGCTGCAGTCTGGAACCGCGAGACCGCTACGGTAGCAGGTTCGAATCCTGCCTCGGGCATGGATGTGTGTGATGTCCTTAGGTTAGTTAGGTTTCACTAGTTCTAAGTTCTAGGGGACTAATGACCTGAGAAGGTGAATTCCATAGTGCTCAGAGCCATTTGAACCACTAACCTCGTTAATACAACGATTTTCATAAACGTGAACAACACCTGGCGATATTCCAGAACGTTTTGACATTGTTTTGCGCTCGAAAATAATCATTGGATTACGTTTACAACGTCAACTGATCATGAAAGGACAACAGCGCAGTGCATTTTTTCAAGTCCATTTGTTTTTACAGTTACCGTTCTAGCACCTTTTATGGGAACACTTATCTGAGGACAGTTATATGGCACGTCAAATGTTAGAAGGGTTTCGTCCATATTCCCTATTTGGATTGGTTTCACGCTGGTTTTGTTCCGATACTGAATAATGAAGCCATGGAAAGATAATACTTTCTCTTCGTACTCTTGTGGCATTTACTGAGATATATTGGTTTTAGCTCGCATTCAAAGCCCATGACGCGTCATAAGCCTGTAGCACCAACCAACTCCACTCTTTAAGTCCCTGAAGTTCCACTGTAGTGACAGCTTACGTGCGCGTACTTACTCATGTCTGTATTAATTCCACTGCCGTTTTGACAGTGTCTTTAAATCCATTTCAATACGTCTTCTTCTAGTATTGGCCATTTTTCATTCAGTCCTCCATTTACACATTTATTGCTATTTTTTCTGTTCTTCCTTAGTAGCTCAACAGCCGCGAATGGTTTTTTCTGTTGGTGGAGGGCTAAAATGCCGCTCAGCTGCTCTGTTCTTCAGTATGTGCTATTACTTTCAATTTATAGCCCCCATCAACTAAAAATTCTTTATTCTTTTTCCCATTAGTAAACTAATCACTAACAAAAATGTTGTAGTGTTACCGACAACACAAATCTCTTTCAACTTCACCGGCACCGTAGACTCCAACGACACATCGTAGGCTAGAGAATGTGGTGGTTTTGTGATGAATGAGCCGGAGGGAGACACTGTTAGCTTGTGAATACCCGCTACTCATGTTCGTAGCAACGGTGCGCTGCTGTTGCCAGCTGAACCCAGTGTTGCTAGATAGATGTATATTATGTGATCAAAAGTATCCGGATACTGGCTGAAATTGACTTACAAGTTCGTGGCGCCCTCCATCGGTAATTCTGGAATTCAACATGTTGTTGGTCCACTCTTAGCCTTGATGACAGCTTCCACTCTCTCAGGCATACGTTCAATCAGCTGCTGGAAGGTTTTTTGTCGGCGAGGCCGGGCACGAAATTGGCGTTCCAAAACATCCCAAAGGTCCATCCCAAAGGTATTCTATAGGATTCAGGTCAGCATTCTGTGCAGGCCAGTCCATTACAGGAATGTTATTATCGTGTAACCACACCGCCACAGGCCGTGTATTATGAACAGATGCTCGATCGTAATGAAAGATGCAATCTTCATCTCTGAATTTATCTTCAACAGTGGGAAGCAAGAAGGTGCTTGAAACAGCAGTGTAGGCCTGTGCTGTGACAGTGCCATGCAAAACAACAAGGGGTGCAACCCCCTCCATGAAAAACACGACCACACCATAACACAACCACCGAATTTTATTGTTGACACCACACACGCTGACAGATGACGTTCACCGGGCATCCGCCATACCCACAACCTGCCATCTGATCGTCACGTTGTGTACCGTGATTCGTCATTCCACACAACGTTTTTCCACTGTTCAATCGTCCAATGTTTACGCTCCTTACACCGAGCGAGGCGTCGTTCGACATTTAACGGCGTGCTGTGTGGCTTATGAGCAGCCGCTCGACCATGAAATCCAAGTTTTCTCACCTATTGTCTAACTATCATAGTACTTGCAGTGGATTCTGAATCAGTTTCGAATTCCTGTCAGATGGTCTAGGTAGATGTCTGCCTATGACACATTCCGACCTTCTTTAACTGTCAGCGGTCTATGTCAGTCAACAGACGAGGTCGGCCTGTACGCTTTTGTGCTGTACATGTCGCTTCACATTTCGTCTTCACTATTAATCGGGAACAGTGGACCTAGAGATGTTAGGAGTGTGGAAATCTCGCGTACAGACGTATGATACCGAATCACCTGACCACGTTCCAAGTCCGTGAGTCCCGCGGAGCGCACCGTTCTACTCTTTCACGATGTCTAATGACTACTGAGGTCGCTGATACGGGGTACCTGGCAGTAGATGGCAGCACAATGTACCTAATATGAAAAACGTGTGTTTTGAGGTGTGTCCGCATACTTTTGATCACACAGTGTAGGTTTTCAGCGGCATCGAATGCATGGCCATTTTTAAGACAGGCGGAAATTTTAAATCAAACACTGGACCTTTTTATATTTATTTCGAGTGTAAGACGCACCTGAATTTTGGAGGCAATCTTTCGAGGAAAAAAGTGCGACATGTAAAAGTAATACGCAATGTGCAACTAGTATTGATTTCCGGGTTAGGCGTTTAGTAAGTCTGCCAGTGAGAGGAATGAATGCGCGGCACGTAACGAACAAATTCCCGAGAAATAACTAATTAAAAATGACTTATCCTTGTAGTACCAATATTTAATGAGACAATTAAACGTTATTATTATAAATCCCTTGAATTGCTAGTTAACTGACCACTTCTTGTTTCGTCCCGTGAAGTTGACATCGATGGTCAGTTTATTTAAATTGACAGTAATGTTGCAAATAAGGACAGGAGAACAGCTTTGGAAGTCTTGGCGCTGTGAAGAAAAGGTGCCAGTTTTCGCCGTTAGGCGGAGGGAGAACAAGATTGCTGAAAGTGTGTCGTCAATGGTAGATCACACAATGCGCCTGCGCTGCTTTCGGCTCGTGCCTTGGGCAAGGTAAGAGTTTGGCTAACCTCCGCTTGGTATGCAGAGAAACATGGTGGAAGGCCTTCTCAATGAAAAATCTGAACGGCGAGTTTGAACTGCTAGCGCCTCGTTATTAAAGAACGTAGTCGTGAAGTCGCTCTCGGTCTGTCTGCATCGATGCGCAGCGCAATTATGCCAGCATATTTTCCATGAGGTGATCTAATATTGCCATTACATTCTCCCTAATTCCTTGAAAAAGAACTCATAAAGATGATTAAATGGAGTAATTTTTCTGTAAGGTGTGTGCATTCCATGCGTGAGTATGTGTGTATGGGGGGGGGGGGGGGGGGCAGCAGCTCTACAACTTCCTGTTTCATTCAGTTTCCATCAGCTCTTTGTACTAACTTCAACGTAACACGGTTTTGGTACGTCAATATCAACTGTGTTCCCGTTACCAAAGGCATTAATAAACTACTCTTACTTGTTTCCCTCTGGCAAATATACTGGGTAGTTGTAATTAAGCTGAGTGTTCCGAAAGCTGCGGTGTGGGCTGTATACTTTTGCAGGATGGTTCAACATTGTAGGTATCTTAATTAATCACTGTGCTCGCGGTGTGCACTGAAAATGGTTCCACTTTCTGCCAGCAGATGAAAAATATGACGCTGTAAGCAGTCAGAATGTGGTTTGGGTGCAGGAAAAGGGGAGGAACGACCTAACGCAGTATAACTGCGGTTTGGGTGCAGGAAAAGGGGAGGAACGACCTAACACAGTATAACGGCGGTTCTGGCAAGTTTATTAGTATATGGTCACACGTTACAACATTGTTCGCGTTAAATATGGTTCCCTGACGCAGCAACTTACTGCACTTGTAACACGGCATGGTCGACAGTTACTCGCAGCATATCGGGTGTAATATAATAGGTCATCGTATGCTATACTTCAGGTCAGGAAGGCTTCGGACACAACCGTGATAGATACGATGTTTCAGATATCCCCAGGACCAGAAGTCAGATGGATTTACGCAGGTGATCTGGAAGGCTAAGCATTTTCAAATTGCCTGGAGACGATTCTGTCGTTACCGAAAAATGAAAAAAAAAATTTTTTCAAATGGATCAGAGCACTATGGGACTTAACTTCTGAGGTCATCAGTCCCCTAGAACTTAGAACTACTTAAACCTATCTAATGTAACGACATTACACGCGTCCATGCCCGAAGCAGGATTCGAACCTGCGACCGTAGCAGTCTTGAGGATCCTGACTGCAGCGCCTAGAACCGCTTGGCCACCCCGGCCGGTCTGAAAATTTCTCGAAGAAAATCTTTCATCTGGTAAGCGAGGTGTGGTGTCGAGACATTTGAAAATCTGGAATCACGTGTTGGACATGGAAGTCCTTGTAACGAGCAGATGTCACTGTACCCCTAAGACGGCACGAAGAACCACCTCCTCGACGAAAAACGGACTGGGAACGAAGTAGTGTGTGAAACCACACCACATAGTCACATAAGTAGACTGCAGTTGATGTTCCTGGGCAACACGTAGCGGAGCAAAATCCCGTACAAGACACTTCTGTGCATTATTGCCACGGTGGAGAGTAAAATGTGCCTTGTACATCCGGTCACATTCCTCCCATTTTCATGCATGCCAAAACACGAAGGGCAAAGTGACGGCGTTATGGCCTGTCTTGGGGCTTCATTTGGTGCAAATCCTGAATCTTGTGGGGATGCCAGCGTAAAATGTGGTTCAAAATCATCTGAATTATTGGCTGCAGAATTTGAGGTGTGTGCTGCACGGTCGTTGGTAGTTACAGCCACTTCATCAGCAACTACCATGGGAATTGGAGGTCTCCTTCTCGTTTTTGCGCCACCAAATTCACCTGTTTCTTCGTATTTCTCCATCATATTCCTTAGACCACCTATTGGCACGGGGCCTCTTCGCAGATGTTTCTGCAGGCGGTATTCCCGCAGTTCACCGCTGCTATTGCTGCCGTTCTGCTACAACATCTTCACCAACACCACTCGGTCGTTCTTCTAGATCGCCATTGTGTTTCTTCCGGAAAACTTGACTTGCTTAAGTATTTACACCAACTGTCACTTCACAAAAGAAAACACGCGTCGCCAAGCGACAAACAGCATACTGGCTTCAAAATTGGAAACGTTTCACGTTCTGACTGCTTACATATATTCGTCCGCCCCCGGTAGCTGAATGCTCAGCGTGACGGATTGACACTCCTCTCGGCCCGGGTTCAATTCCCGGCTGGGTCGGGGAATTTTCTCCGGACTGTGTGTTGTGCTGTCCTCATCATCATCCTTTCATCCTCATCGACTGCAGGTCGCCGATGTGGCGTCAAATAGAAAGACCGGCGCCCGCCGAACGGTCTGCCCGCCGGGGGGCCCTAGCCAAACGATAAAATAAAAAAAAATAAAAACCATATATTCACCTGGCGGAAAAATGAGAAACTATTATTTTTCCAACCTACTCCGCTAGTGCAAAAATTAATGAGCGTACCTACGATGTTTTAATGTCCTGTGACGTACACAGTCCGTACTGCAGCATTCGGATCGTCGTCTGTTTCATTATAACCAACCGGTAGCTTATTACTGTGTTGAGTAATGGCGCGGCGGCAGGTAGGAGTTACGATATCCCTTGGAGGCCATGGCTAACAGGAAATTTACTATCTTTCAAACTACAGGACATGAAACACTCCTGTAAACAGGGAAAGAGGCCGAAATTGCTAGAGAATTAATTTCACATGTACGGCAGCATCTCTCTGAAAGATAAACCACACTTACCTCATCCGCGCCGAACCACAGTGTAGCTTTCCGAACGTTGCAGAAACTGCGTGTATTCTCATCTGAGCTTTTCGTGGATTCCTTGCTAATAATGCTCCAGATTCAAAACACTCTGTAATTCCTATAATTGGCGGGCGTTAGAGACGCAGGCCTGTAACAACGTATAACCGCTGTGCTGCCCTTTTTAGAAGAGCGAGTAGCGTTCATTCTGTTTCAGTATCAAGAGGCACTTCACAGTGCAAGATAATCCTCACAAATATGAGCAAATTCCACAGCTTATTCCTTGTAAAATGTAACAGGAATTTCGCGGTGGTCTGCGGCAAGTAGATGTTTTCATCGTTTTCCGATAGCGGTAGCCCTCACTTCGATATCACAGTCGAAACGGTGGAACAGTGATGCGATAGTAGGATGCACAGGTGCAGAATTTTTATTAAATAATGAATTTAATATTCGGCTATATGCTCTTTGATAGTAGCCTACATGGAACCTGAAATTCTGACGATTTAACTCCTAAATTATTTTCCGAAAATTTCTGGCTGTGGAAAACTTTATGGGCTTCTCGCTGTGACCGGAGTTGGCTTATACACTGCCCGAAAAAATAAATTAGCACGCCTGGAAAGACGAGGTCGATTTTGATTCGATGACGGCATACGCCAGCTGGGAGACAGTAGATGTTCTGAAAATGCTAACAGATAGCGTAGCGGCATAGCTGCCGGAGCGCCGTCTGTGACTACCCTTTAATAGGGAATGCTCACAGCCGGAAGGCTCAGAATGGTGCGAACGTATGAAGCAAGCACGCAACCGTACCACAGAGATGCACTCGTTCTTCCTACAGTCAAATGAGCAAATTTGAAGGGGTCGTTTTGTGGCCTTCTGAGTGGTGGGATGGTCCTCTCGGAGAACTGCAACACACGTCGGACGTGCTGAGTCAGTTATACAACGATGCTGGTATCAGTGGCCACATGGACCTTCTCAGACAAGTAGACGATGTTCTGGACGCCCACGCATCACAGCCTCCCACTAGGAACTTCACATTGTAAGGGCAGCAATGGCAGATCGTGCAGCTGCCACAGCACAGATAACAGGGCTCGTGTGTCTACATCCACATCTACAACCATACTCCACAAGCCACCTGACGGTGTATGGTGGAGGGTACTTTGTGTAACTCTATCGGTGCTCCCTTCTATTCCAGTCTCTTATTGTTCGTGGAAAGAAATATTGTCGGTATGCCTCTGTGTGGGCTCCAATCTCTCTGATTTTATCATCTTCGCGAGATCTATGTAGGAGGGAGCAATATACTGCTTGACTCCTCGGTGAAGGTAAGTTCTCGAAACTTCAACCGTACCGAGCTACTGAGCGTCTCTCTTGCAGAGTCTTCCACTGGAGTTTATCTGTCATCTCCGTAACACTTTCGCGATTACTAAATGTGATGTGTTGTCAGAAGATCCAACACCGTGTTGCTAGAGGAGGCCGAAATGCACGCGTTTAAGCTCACGCAGACTGGCGTGAGGTCTGGAACAATTAAAGGAGTTGAGTCTAATAAGAAAAGAACGTAGTTGCTTGAATACTTAACTTTAATCCATAATTGGAGAACATCGCTCTTGTTGATACATGAATTATAATCTCAATATAAACTGGTAATGGCGCCTTGCTAGGTCGTAGCAAATGACGTAGCTGAAGGCTATGCTAACTATCGTCTTGGCAAATGAGAGCGTATTTGTCAGTGATCCATCTCTGGCAAAGTCGGCTGTACAACTGGGGCGAGTTCTAGGACGTCTCTCTAGACCTGCCATGTGGTGGCGCTCGGTCTGCAATCACTGACAATGGCGACACGCGGGTCCGACGTATACTAACGGACCGCGGTCGATTTAAAGGCTACCACCTAGCAAGTGTGGTGTCTGGCGGTGACACCACATCCCCCGCAAATAGGCGTACGGTTGTGTTATAAGGCTTCCGCCCGCCGTGCGGAGGACCCCATGTTGACGTATGCGACGAGGTGGAGAGCCTAACAACAGGCGCGGTTGTGCCACCCGCACCCTGCCATTCGGTCCGAGGGGAGCTAGGAAACGCCTGAAAACCTAGTCCAGGGTGCACGCCAACATGCGGTGTATGCGCCCTTAGGAGGGGCCGAAGAGTCGACCTCCATCGGGGCTGGGAACCCGACGGGCGAAGACGCCATGTGGTCCGGAGCGGGCAAGAGTTCCATGTCGGAGGACAACTGGTCACGGGAAGCGATCGGCGGCGCGTGACCCAGGGAGGCGCCCGGCGGCTGCAGCGACGCGTACACTGCGGGCGGCGCCGGCGGGAGGACCGGTGGCGGTGGCGGCGCTTCGCCATGGGGCAAAATGGAAAGCATCGTCGGTAACACCTGGGGATGAGGCGAGCCAGTAGATGGGTCCCCAGGGCGCTGACATGACGGCACCGTCGCTGAAAGCAGACGGGGAGCGGCAGAACCCGTGCGACGACATAGGCGCAGCTGATTGAGATGCCGACGCACCTCACCAGAGGCCCCCAAAACCAGATACATAGCGCGGCCGAGGCAGCGAAGAATGCGCCCTGCGAGCCAACGCCGTGAACCTCGATAGTTGCGATAATATAAAACGTCGCCTGGGGCAAAAGCAGGTGCCTGCCACTGCACAGGAACCTGATGCGGCGGATGCAGCAAAGACATCAAGGTTCGATGAGGACGACCGTGGAGCAACTCAGCCGGCGAGCGACCATCTCGGGGCTGAGAGCGATACGAGGACAAAAAGAGCAATAACGCGTCCTCCCGAGAATGCGACTCTTTCAACTTCAACATCTGTGACTTGAAAGTCCGGACCAATCGTTCAGCGGCACCGTTTGACTGAGGCGAAAACGGCGCGGATGTCAGATGGTGAATACCATTGGCCTTGCAGAATGAGTGAAATTCTGCGGACATGAATTGTGGGCCTTTGTCGGAAACAATAGTCTGTGGAAGACCTTCAATACAAAAGATAGCGGATAACGCTGGATGGTGGCAGATGACGTCGTGGAAGACATCCTGACAACAAAAGGAAAATTACTGAAAGAATCTACCACAACCAACCAGCGAGCATTCCAGAATGGACCAGCAAAATCGATGTGTAATCATTGCCAAGGGGAAGTGGCTTTCGGCCATGCAAAGAATTTCCATGGTGGTGCGGATTGTTGTTCGGCACACGCCATGCAAGAAGAGCACATATTCATAATCGCAGCATCGATTCCGAACCAAGTAGAGTGCTGACGAGCAAGTTGTTTCGTGCGCACTATACCCCAATATCCTTGGTGGAGAAGCCGTAAGACAGAGGACTGTAACGAACGTGGGACCACGACCCTGGACTGATTATTATCAGAACGCAGCAGCAAAACACCACGTCGAACAAAAAGTCTCCCCTTGTGAGCAAAAAATCGGCGAACCAACGGATCCTCGATCCGTGACTTTGACAAGGGCCATTGTGTAGCAACAAAACGCAAAACGGTAGCAAGGACAGGGTCAGCAGCTGTGGCCGTAGCTACACGACGAAAATCAATCGGGAACGATTCGACCACGTCATCTGTTTCCGCATCAATGAACATGCAAGCAAGTTCGGAAGAATCGAATGCTCTATCCTCAGCAACAGGCAAACGGGACAACGCATCGGCGTTTCCGTGCTGAGCAGTGGACCGATACAAGATATCGTAGAGGTACTGCGAGAGGAAAATAGACCAGCGAAAGAATTTCTGCGCTGTACGTGGTGGTATAGGCTTGTTCGGATGAAAAAGCGATGTCAAAGGTTTGTGGTCTGTGATGATGGTAAAGTGACGACCATGACGATCATGAAACTTAGGAACACCAAGTACGAGAGCCAATGCTTCTTTCTCAATCTGTGAATAATGTCTTTACGCAGACGAGAGCAATTTGGACGCAAAGGCAATAGGGCGATCATGCGATCCATCTTTGTGCGCAAGCACAGCACCGATCCCGAAATCTGAGGATCCACTATCATCAAAAGGGGTTTTTGGGGATCGAATGGCGTAAGGCAAGTATTTGAAAGCAACGCCGATTTCAACTGTCGAAAGGCGCGTTCGCATTCCGTCGTCCAGACGAACGGAACACCTTCATGGCGTAAGCGATGGAGCGGAGCTGAAATGGAAGAGGCGTAGCGCACATATCAGTTATAGTACTTGATTTTTCCCAGCACACTCTGTAGCTGCTTCAAATTCTGCGGCGAAGGCAACTCTTGTATTGCACGGAGGTGCTCGGGACTGGGATGTATGCCCTGGGCATTGATTACATGTCCCAGGTAGGGTAAGTTACGAGCAAAAAACACACATTTGTCCTTCCGCAAGCGAAGACCATTTTGTCGCAAGACCTGAAATAATGTTCTGAGATTGGCTAAATGTTCTCCTTCTGTCTTTCCGGAGATCACAATATCGTCCAGATAGTTGGCTGCAGTAGGGACCGAGGCACAAACAGTTTGCAGATATTGCTGAAACAATGCAGGAGCGGATGCACACCCGAATGGCAGTCGTTTGAATCGATACAAACCAAGATGCGTGTTAACCACCAAAACGCGCTGAGATTCTTCGTCCACCGGTATTTGCAAGTACGCATCTGCTAGTTCCAACTTCGAAAAATATTTACCCGGGCACAGTTTGTCAAAAAGATCTTCCGGGCGTGGTAAAGGAAAAGTTGCAATCACTAGTTGTGGATTCACCGTTGGCTTGAAGTCCACAAAAAGTCTCAATTTTCCGGAAGGTTTTGGCAAAATTACTAAGGGTGATGCCCAGAGAGAAGCCTGCACACGTTCAATCACACCTTGTGATACCAAATCGTGTAATGTTCTTGCGACCTCATCACGCAATGCGTGGGGAACATTGCCCGCTCTGAAAAATTTCGGTTGCGCGTTTACTTGCAGTTCCAAATGTGCTTTATAGTTCTTAGCGCAACCAAGGCCCGGTGCAAGAATGTCTGCAAACTCGTCACATAGACGAGAAACACTGGCTGAAGGCACAGTCTGGTTCACTGATAGGACCTGATTGACTATAGACAAGTTAAACAACTGAAATAAATCTAAACCCAAAAAGTTCACTGCAGAAGAAGAACGAAGGACGTAAAATGACACAAGTTTTGTTTGTCCCTTGTATGTTGCAAGAAGGCTGCACTGTCCTAACACAGGGATAGCTTGTCCTGAATAACCACTTAACTTAACATTTGCGGCACGCAACGGAAGTGTGCCCAGCTGTTCGTACGTGTCGTGATTGATCAGTGAAACTGCAGCTCCGGTATCGAGCTGGAATGGTATCACGTTGCCATTAATGTCCAAATCTACAAAAAGTTTATTGTCCTGCTGACGACCAGAGCGACTGTCTCGTGCAATGTGAACTGACACTGGTACAGAATCACTTGCGACTTGACGGGATTTCCGTCGATGACGACGCACACTATTTGTGGGATGAACACAGTCACTGTTAGAGAGAGTGGGCGGAGTGGAATTAACTACATGAATTTCCATGGGCGAAGGTTCACGAGCCTGAGTATTCTTGGTTCGATTCTGATTCCAGCGTGAAGCAAAGGGCCTGGAATGGTTGTTAGTGTCTGATCTAAGCTTTTTCTGGCAAACACTTTGAACATGTCCTTTTTTATTACAGAAAAAGCAAATAGCTTGGCGTGACGGGCAATTCTCACGCGAATGTCTAGTAGCACACCGCGGGCATGATCTTAGCACTGCATTTGCTTGCTGGCGTGGCACACGTAGTGGAGAGCTTGGCGGCAGCTGCGCGGACGGGCGTGAGGGCTGTTTACTGTTCCGTGCAGCGCGCCCGGCGGGCCGGTTAACGTGACACACGGCTGGTGAAGTTTCAAATGATTCCTGAGCAAAGTGAAGTGTGTCCTGCCGATCCAATATGTCCATCACTTGTTGAAGGGAGGGATTGACTAGTTTCAAAATCTGTTCCCTTATATGAACATCAGAAACGTTCTGTGCAATTGCATCACGCACCATAGTATCTGAATAAGGGAGTCCACATTGACACTCAAAAGCACAATACCTAGTAAGGCCTTGCAAAGTTGCAACCCACTCCCGATTAGTTTGACCGGCTGTACGTTTGGTACGAAAGAAAGTATACCTTTTTGCAACTACATTGACTGATTCTTTGAAATATGCATCTAATGCCGACAAAATTTCGTCGTAGGACAGAGTTACTACGTCGCGTCGGGGAAATAATTTCACTATCACTTGGTAGGTGGACACTCCTACACAAGAAACCAAAAAAGGCTGCCGCTCAATACCTTGAATTCTGTAGGCGGCGAGATGGAATCCAAATTGGCGTGACCACTCCGTCCAGCTTTCCAGTGCCGCATCAAAAGGACGAAAAGGTGGTGCAACTGCGTGTTGTGGCTGCGGGAGCGGTGGAGCGGCGGCTGCCGCATCGTTTGCAGTGCACGTTGACCCTGGACGAGCTGTCCAAGGGCATCCAATAAGGCCTGCGTCTGCTGATTCTGTAAGCGATAAAATTCGGACAGTACATCTGGAGATTGTGGCAAAGCCATGACACAATGAAATCAGTCTATCAATACGAACACAAAATCCTCGGCGCCATATGATGTGTTGGCAGAAGAGCCAACACCGTGTTGCTAGAGGAGGCCGAAATGCACGCGTTTAAGCTCACGCAGACTGACGTGAGGTCTGGAACAATTAAAGGAGTTGAGTCTAATAAGAAAAGAACGTAGTTGCTTGAATACTTAACTTTAATCCATAATTGGAGAACATCGCTCTTGTTGATACATGAATTATAATCTCAATATAAACTGGTAATGGCGTCTTGCTAGGTCGTAGCAAATGACGTAGCTGAAGGCTATGCTAACTATCATCTTGGCAAATGAGAGCGTATTTGTCAGTGATCCATCTCTGGCAAAGTCGGCTGTACAACTGGGGCGAGTGCTAGGACGTCTCTCTAGACCTGCCGTGTGGTGGTGCTCGGTCTGCAATCACTGACAGTGGAGACACGCGGGTCCGACGTATACTAACGGACCGCGGTCGATTTAAAGGCTACCACCTAGCAAGTGTGGTATCTGGCGGTGACACCACAAAATGATCCTATAACTAAGCGCGCTGCTCTCCGTTGGATCTTCTCTATCTCTTCTATCAACGCTATGCGGTATGGATCCCACACCAATGAGCACTATTCAAGCACTGTGCGAACAAGTGTACTGTAACCTACTTCCTTTGTTTTCGGACGGCATTTCCATAGGATTCTTCCAATGAATCTCAGTCTGGCATCTGTTTTACCGACGATTAATTTTATATGGTTATTCCATTTTAAATTGGTCCTAATGCCTACTCGCAGATAATTTATAGAATTAACTCCTTCCAGTTGCTGACCTGCTATATTGTAGCTAAATAATAAGGGATCTTTCTTTCTATGTATGCGCAGCACATTACACTTGTCTACATTGAGATTCAATTACCATCCCTTGCACCGTGCGTTAATTCGTTGCAGATCCCCCTGCATTTCAGTACAATTTTCCATTATGTGACTGTAGGCTTTCCCGGCGTAAACTATTGATGAAGGTTCCTCGGGTCTCCAGCCGGGTGATAGCACTGATATCTCGCGACGTTTCGGGAAGTGTCATACTACCCATCTTCTGGCGAAGTGTCGAGATTCGGGGAGAGCGGGCTATTTATATGCGCAGTCGCCCCCCTCCAATGGACCTCCGGTGGCTGCGGTGGACCAGTGGCGTGCGCGCAGTGATGGGGATGGCGGGCGCCCCCAGCGGCCGAGTTCGGTTCTCTGCGACCGCGGCGGAGGACGTTGACGGGCGCGCTCCCGACGGATTGCCGCTATCGCAGGGTTCCGTGCTGCGCTGAGTTGGTATCCCTCGTCTCTGTTGACCAGATTGTCGTGAAACCTTATTTCTATGGATTCTTTGATAACGCCTTCCCAGAAGCCAGATGCTCGGCTCAGTACCTTCGTGTTTTCGAAGTTGAAGGTGTGTTCTTAATTCATGCTGTGTTCTGCTATGGCTGATTTTTCTGTGTGGCCTAGTCGCACACATCTGATATGTTCTTCGCAGCGTTTAGATATGCAGCGCTGTGTTTGCCCAATGTATTGTTTTCCAAATTCGCATGGTATGCTGTATACTCCTGGTGTGTTAAGGTTCAGTGCATCTTTGGAAGAACCTAGGAGCTCCCTCGTCTTCGGTGGTGACCGGAGAATGGTTTTGATATTGTATTTGCCCAGAAGTCGTGCAATGTTGGCCGAGAGTGGACCCATGTACGGAAGGAACGCGAGTCGTTTGTCTTCTTGTGCTTCATCATCATCTTCTTCTAGGGTTCTCACTGCTTCCTTCTTCCTTTTAAGCGCCCTGTTACTGCGTTTCTTTGTAGCCATTTTGGTGAAAGACTTCCCTCAGGTTTTGCTGCTCGGATGGTAGGCTGTCTTTGTCACAGATGGCGCGCGCCCTATGTACCAGGGTGGTCAGTACTGTTTGTCTTTGTTCTGGATGGTGGCAGCTTGTTGCATGAAGGTATAGGTCGGTGTGTGTCTTCTCCTATGTACTACGTGGCCTAGTGAACCATCTGCCTTCCTCTTAATTAAAATATCAAGGAAGGGGAGGCAGCCACTTTCCTCTATTTCCATCGTAAATTTGATGCTCGGACGGATGCTGTTGAGGTGTTCAAGACACTCATCTAGTGCTTGCTTGCCATGTCCCCACACGACCAAAGTGTCGTCAACATAGCGGAAGAAGTGCTTTGGTTTCTGTCTGGTAGTTTGAAGGGCCACCTCCTCAAAATGTTCCATATACAGGTTTGAAATAGCAGGAGCCAATGGGGAGCCCATGGCCACACCGTCGATCTGCTCGAAGAATTCCCCATTGCACTGAAAGTAGGTGGTTGTTAGTGCGTGTTCGAGTAGAGGGGGGCAACTGCGCATACAAATAGCCCGCGCTCCACGAGTCTCGACACTTCGCCAGAAGATGGGTAGTAAGACACTTCCGGAAACGTCGCGAGATATCAACGCTATCACCCGGCTGGAGACTGGAGAAACGTTGATCAATTTTCCATTGTTACAACGTCTCGATATACTACAGCATCATCGGCAAAAAGCCTCAGTGAATTTCCGATGTTATCCACAAGGTCATATATATATATATATATATATATATATATATATATATATATATATATATATATATATATTGTGAATAGCAACGGTCCTGAGACACTCCGCTGTGGAACACCTGAAATCACTCTTACTTCGGAAGACTTCTCTCCATGTCAACATGAACTGTTGCGAAACGGTTACTAGCAGTGGGACTACGGGCACGCTGTCCTCCAGCTCGCCTTCCATTCACTCCCCAGCATCGACGAGCACGGCTCGGATGGGTGCGATAAGCCACAACTCTCGTCTCCTTTGGTGTTTCTGGAGCGTTCAGTACTTTCAGAATGTTCTTCGACCCGTTATTTTGCCTTTCTTGTGTCAGGAAGGTGATGTGTCATTCCGGCAGGATAATTTTTGTCCACACGCTGCCCCTGAAACACAACGTCCTTTGCAAGACTTGCAGCTACTTGCCTAGCCACCACTATCTCTGAGCTTGTCTCCAGTGGAACACGTGTGGGATACGATAGGATGTGAAGTGCGTTGTGCGACTCGTCAGCGAACAACTCTTATGGAACTACGTCAACACGACGAGCAGACGTGGCATAACTTATACCACGACAGTGCTCGCTATCTGTACCACAGACTAGACGCCGGCAAGGACACAAATCACATGCATGACGATGTATCGGACAAAATACACAACGAATAATAGGTTACACCTGTTCCCAGGACTGCTCCCGACTTCTAAACGGTTTTATTAACTTCACTTGACGTTTTCCTCAATTTATGTTGCCTGTGCATGTCTTTGTTATTCGTTTGTATGCTCCAAATGACTTTCTGTGAAGAATTTAGATGGTTGTGAATCAACTGAACTGCAATTCTAGTTAAGACAGTCAATTATATATATATTGCAATTCTCTTTAATATGTTTGCGTTTGGGTTCTATGTCTCTGGCTGGACTGAAGATGATACTGTCAGTTTAAAATTTTTGTTATGTTTTGCAAGCTTCAAAATGGCACTAAGTATATTGAAATGTGTTATTCAGTCTATTGTAGGAAACAATTCGTTTTGAAACAGTTGCAGTAGTTCATTATTTTGTTTTTGTGTTTATGTGCTTATATGATTATTTGTGTAAGAAAAAATGTGGAAAAAAACGATGCCGGAGTCAGCACCTACTTTGCCACCTGTGGACGATACACTACGTACTGATGTGGTGTTTCAACAAGGGTCCATACCTAGTACATGAGAACAGCTTGTGTTATTGATCTGTAAATGAAATCTTTTCATGTACACCATACGCATTGTTGCAACAACAAATCATGAGTGAAATGGAAACCTCTAAAAGGATGTATTATTGTTTTCCCCCAATGCTGATTTTTTACACCACTTTCCCTACTGTCTCATCAGTAAGCTCGTAATAATCTATATTTTTGCAGTTTTCTTCAATTTCTAAATCTGAGTCAATGTTGAGGTTCCCTGCATTTTATTGGTGCACTTAAAAGATATTATATCAACAAAAATATTATAACGGGCTTGATATTTTTTTACTCAAAAGTTCGTACTTATGTCACATTTTCACGAACATGACCTCGACAGTCCTAATAACGTTGAGTAGCAAGTATGACACTAGTTTTAAAAATTACAGAAAATCACTTCTGCTGTATAGTTATATATTTACTGTGCAACGTCCGGGCCGGCCGGGATGCCCTAGCGGTTCTAGGCGTTACAGTCGGGAACCGCGTGACCGCTACGGTCGCAGGTTCGAATCCTGCCTCAGGCATGGGTGTGTGTGATGTCCTTAGGTTAGTTAGGTTTTAGTAGTTCTAGGGGACTGATGACCAAGATGTTAAGTCCCACAGTGCTCAGAGCCATTTGAACCATAGTTTTTGTCACACTTGGTAACCATCGTAGGTAGAACAGAACTATGATCACTAATGTTAGATTTTAACTAAAATAATTATTTCAGCGTGTGGATTTCCAGACAAGCTGCTAGAAGTAGTTTCCTGTTACAGCGTTCGATAGTATTTTAAAACATTCTTCGCCTCCTCTGTTCTTGTCAGACGTCTAGTAATCACAGCACTGCGCAAATTAAACTTACTACATAGCTCTACTGTACTGTACGTTTATTTAACGTCACCAATTTTATGCTATTTTTGAATGGCTCTATGTCCGATGTTTGTAAATCTGGAGGCCATCGGGTAAAATCGACTATCTAAGTCCACAGACCTCACTTACTCTTAACGAATGACTTCATAGAGTGATTCATTTTGAACCACGTTAGACAGAACGTCTCTGCTTGTTGGCAAAACAGTAAAATTCCTTGGCAGTCAAACCTATTTATTCCACACACAATTTAAAAATTGGTCTGCCTTGTACTGCAACTAACTCTTTCTTCCTCGTGTTACAGAAGTTCCCTTTTTTTAAAATGACCCAGTGGTAATCGTCTATTCATATGTAGCGTCTATGTCTCTCTCGACATTTACTATCCTATCTGTTTTGTCAATCGGTTTCTGAGATGTTGGATTTTAGTATTAAGATTGTGAAGTTTCATGCAAGACAAAACAGTCAGATGAGCATTCCACACGTACGCTGTCACAATATCAACTCCATCTAGTTTATAGCGAAGACTGGACTCGTTCGGGACAGCTGCAATGCAAGTCAGGAAACGTGAATTGAAGAATGTCACTGAATTGAAGATCTACTAGTTTAGACCGTTCTATCGGCTCCAGTTCAAAGGAATCCGATCCGTCGGCGGAGCGATGTTGCACATCGATAGCTATAGTACAGTGGGACCCGTGGTGAAGGTTTCGTCATTTTCAGCAATATCCGAAAGGAACGGAGATTAGTCTAAGATTCTAGACAAAAGACATAACAGATGCTGAAGTGAACGTGAGTGTTGCAAATAATGTGTGTGACATAATCAGAAGGAGATAATGCATCAAACTGATTCCTGTAGATAGACAACCCAGTTAACATATTTCCAAATCGGACTGCTGTCACGCCAGTTTGTGTAGCAATGTCAATTACTTACATGACTTATTGACATTTGCCGCGTCGCAGACTGTGCCCATACTGAACACCTGTAATCTGAATTGAAAAATTTGAGTGTTTTCTCTGTTCACTGATATGTTCACATTTTCAATATGTCTTGTAGTATTCCACACATTTGTCTTCTGAAAACATGGAAGTACTAATGAATAACTTTGTTTCAAAATCCTGGATCTATTGTACATAGGTTTATTTGCCCTAATAAATGGTATCAGTTCGTTGTGAGGGCTGTCTGTAGCTCTTCTTAATGGAACTTTAAAAAACCTAGCGTGTGGGTCCTCAATTGTGGGATTTGTCTCTCTTGTACTTGTTGTAGGTTGTTTGTGATGCTCCCGCTTTCTACTTACTTACCGTACGCGAGTGCTCTACTGCGGGATGTGTCTCCATACTACTTATTATGAATTGGAATGTTCAGAATCTGTCACGTGGACGTCAGATGCATAGCAAGTCCATATTCGACAAATTCCATTCAGTAATAGTGTGCTGTTAAGTCAGTGTTCTCCACGTACCGTGTCAGCAACAAACGTTTCGTTAGCGACAACGGATACCGCCCGTCTGAAACAGCTCTATCGATAGCAAGCACTGGGACTAACTGTACAAGCTGTCAAGAGCCAGGCAGTTAGAAAATAACGTGACATTCTTCGGGCGATAGACACGCCGGTGGCACAGCTGCCTTTGACATGTGATGCCCATTTTTTTTCCTTCTTGTGAAATAAGTTGAATGACGGAAAAATTTCCGAGTAAGCAATTCAGAATAAGCAGTATGAAGACACATCCCGCAGTAGAGGACTCGGGTACGGTAAGTAAGTAGAACGCGGGAACACCACAGAATAAAGAACACACAGCAAGTACAAGAGAGACAAATCCCACAATTGAGGACCCACACGATAGGTTTTTTTAAACGAAGTGATACAATTTATTGGGGCAAATAAACCTGTGTACAATAGAGCCAGGATTTTGAAACAAAGGAATTCATTATAACTTCCATGTTTTCAGAAAACAAATGTGTGGAAAACTACAAGACATATTGAAAATATAAAGATATCAGTGAGCAGAGCAAACTCTGAAAGCTTTCAACTCAGATTACAGTTGTTCAGAATGAGCACAGTCTGCGACAAGGCAAATGTCAATAAGTCACGTAATTAATTGACATCGCTGACGCAAATTGGCATGACAACAGTCCGATTTGGAAATGTGTTAATTGGGTGGCCTATCTGCAGGCACGATGTAATTCGAAGCGACAATACCGAACAGGTGATTTGTTTACGTATTCTGACAAGCCTGCCCCTAGAGCGACAACGTTACGGCGTGTCTTACGAATCGAAACGATGGGCTATGCGCTAATACGTGTCGTTTGTTGTATGTATTGTAGTTTTCGCGCAACTGTCTTCTGAAACCTTGGAGGTATTTCTGAATAATCCAGTATTAATACAGAAATCACAGAAGAAACAACCAGTACTCTCGTTGAGAAAATCTGAAGAGGATGACAACAAGCTGCAAGAGTGGTAGCGCATCGTCAGTGGATTTAGTACGGTTTGCTGCCTCGAACTGACGTCGCTTTTCTTTACGACGACAGTGTGCCTCTGCACCCGAGTGTCGACGCAGCTGTGCATGCTACTACTTTACGCTCACAGTGACCTCACGGATGATTACATCGTACATGGAATATGTGTAAGCTGCGTTGTCGTAGTAAGTAAAAGACCCGACGTATGCAGGTATGTAGGTTACACAAGGGGTACATAGTACCTCCTTTGGCTTCTAGGGCTACAAGCATCCGTTCTCTGTTTGTGACTTCGAAACATGAAAACAGTTTTACTTGTAATAACGGCTTTCCGTATCATCGTAAATACGGTATATCCAAGTGAAAGATGGTTGGTTGGTTGATTTGGGGAAAGAATCCAACCGGCGAGGTCATCGGTCGCATCGGATTAGGGAAGGATAAAGAAGAAAGTCAGTCGTGCCCTTTCAAAGGAACCATCCCGGGATTTGCCTGAACCGATTTAGGGAAATCACGGAAAACATAAATCAGGATGGCCGGAAGCGGATTTGAACGGTCGTCCTCCCGGGTGCGAGTCCAGTGTGATAACCACAGCACAACCTCATTCCGTCAAAATGGAAGATACATGAGTGTTATAAAAATGTATATTACATAAAGTTATCCATTGAATTTACAGAGTATAAATCACATAACAATTTATGTAATAACAAAAAGAATTGAGTGACAATTCATAGCACGACTTGATTGTTAGGACGCAGTTGTTGTTGTTGTGGTCTTCAGTCCAGAGACTGGTTTGATGCAGCTCTCTATGCTACCCTATCCTGTGCAAGGTTCTTCATCTCCCAGTACCTACTTCAACTTACATCCTTCTGAATCTGTTTAGTGTATTCATCTCTTGGTCTCCCTCTACGATTTTTACCCTCCAAGCTGCCCTCCAATACTAAATTGGTGATCCCTTGATGCCTCAGAATATGCCCTACTAACCGATCCCTTTTCTAGTCAAGTTGTGCCACAAATTTCTCTTCTCTCCAATTCTATTCCATACCTCCTCATTAGTTATGTAATCTACCCGTCTAATCTTCAGCATTCTTCTGTAGCACCACATTTCGAAAGCTTCTATTCTCTTCTTGTCTAAACTATTTATCATCCACATTTCACTTCCATACAAGGCTACACGCCAGAAACTACTTCCTGACACTTAAATCGACACTCGATGTTAGCAAATTTCTCTTCTTCAGAAACACTTTCCTTGCCATTGCCAGTCTACATTGTGTCTCCTCTCTACTTCGACCATCATTAGTTATTTTTCTCCCCAAGTAGCAAAACTCCTTTACTACTTTAAGCTTCTCATTTCCTAATCTAAGTCTCGCAGCTTTACCCGATTTAATTCGACTACATTCCATTATCCTTGATTTGCTTTTGTTGATGTTCATTTAATTCTCCTCCTTTCAAGACACTGTCCATTCCGTTCAGCTGCTCTTCCGGGTCCTTTGCTGTCTCTGACAGAATTACAATGTCATCGGCCAACCTCAAGGTTTTTTTTGTTCTCCATGAATTTTAATTCCTACTCCGAAATTTTCTTTTGTTTCCTTTACTGCTTGCTCAGTATACAGATTGAATAACATCATGGATAGGCTACAACCCTGTCTCACACCCTTCCCAAGCACTGCTTCCCTTTCATGCCCCTCGACTCTTACAAACGGGCGCTGATAACCTCGCTGTTGTGCGCCCTAAAACACTAATCATCATCATCATCATCGACTCTTACAACTGCCATCTGGTTCTGTACAAATTGTGAATAGCCTTTCGCTACCTGTATTTTACCCCTGGCACCTTCAGAATTTGAAAGAGAGTATTCCAGTCAACGATGTCAAAAGATTTCTCTGTCTACAAATGCTAGAAACGAAGGTTTGTCTTTCCTTAATCTTTTTTCTAAAATAAGTCGTAGGGTCAGTACTGCCTCACGTGTTCCAACATTTCTACGGAATCCAAACTGATCTTCACCGAGGACTGCTTCTACGAGGACAGATTATGCTTCATAAAAGAAGGAAAAGTAGGATGAGACGGCAAAACAACTAGGAACAGCCTAATATTCATCTGTGAGGGTTACACCCTGAAATTTTACGTCGAACATTGAAGACAGCACTCTCCTGCCGGCAGGAGTATGTTTACGTTGCAGGTCATTTGCATGGCCGCGTCGAAACGGATCGGACACATGTAAGGTGTCTGGAAAATCCAACACCTTCCATGAAAACCCTGACATGATAAGCAAATCCAGTAGTATGTCACATAGCTCCGAATAAATCGTGACATTAAATTAACCAAAGTAATACGAGTAACGAGTGAGCAAATGGAATACCACAGACTAACACAAGAATGCCTAAATGCATGTCATACCTTCCCACCGTGAGACAGATGCAGTTCCGAGGGGAGAAACGAGAACAGAAGCCGAGAGCAGAACCGTGTTAAGCTAGAAGGCCCTACGATAAGCGACGGACACCCACGTCATCAGCTAACCACCAGGACCACCCCCACCCCATGTTAAAAGCTAGAACCCTCCAGAAGAACAGTGTAGAACTTACGATAACACCAAAAGGGCCACACCAGCCGCAAGGTTTAGCCTGAGACTTTTTCGCGTCTCTGTTACGTTGCAAACGTTAAAAACATGCCCCACCACGAAACATAACCGCCAGGACCACACCCCAGCCCATGTTAAAAGATAGAGCCCTCCAGAAGAACAGTATAGATCTTACAATAACACTAAAAGGGTCACACCAGCTGCAAGTTTTAGCGTGAGACTTTTTCGCGTCTCTGTTACGTTGCAAACTTTAAAAACATTGCCCCACCACGAAAAGTCTGACGTTTCTCACTGGATTGACCGAATTTTAGTAGGCGGAGCTTAAGGTTAACATTGAGACCCTGATTGGTCAGATGAAAACAAAGCCACATAGTTTTTTTTTAAACCAACTTCGGTAAATTGTAGTAAGGAGAAGTTAGGAGAGAGTTGCTTCCGAGTCGGCGAGGTGCGTGGAGCTGTGGACGCCCCCTGACACCGCCTAACCTACAACAAGGTAATTAATGCACGCGATGCCGCGTAACAGCGCATAAAGCTTCACTCAGAACTGCAGAAGTCTCATCTGTTTCACCTCCGTTTTGCGTAATACTAGTGTCGATCGTCAATTAAAGCTCATGGTATTCACATTTGCTACGTAAGTTAAAATCTGAAACGCGATGATTTTTCTGTTATATAATTATTGAGAAGCCACATCAGCCACTGTAATTTACGACAAGTTAGATAAGTAATTAAAGGTAACTGAGGGTCACTGTAGACCATTTTAATAGTTTTCTCTTTTGTGAAACTTAATTTAAACCTAGATTATAGATGTGATATGGCATAGGTCATCCTTCGATCCATTGTAGAACTTGGAAACCCATTCAGGGTATATTCTTTCACATTTTTGTTGAACACAGTTGGTTTTTATCATCCTGTATTAAAACATTTCCTTTTAACAATAGTGCAATTTATAAACAATGTTTTGTGAGTAGAATAAAATTTCCAATGGTAAACGTAACTGCTTTTTCGACGTTATTTTACCAGCTAACTAAAAATAGGAAAGCCAAGAACCCCTTTCACTAAATTTGGTTAGTATTAAGATTCTTTTACAGGGAGTGCAGTGGAGCTGACGCTGAAATCATTAAGTATTTGGTTATATCATCGCTAGTCTCACTGAACTCTTCTGAACTCTACATGTCATGTGTGGTCTGGCGTCTCCTAACGATGAACAGGTCCCAGGTTCAAACTAGTCAATTCCCTAAAACACACGCTGAGAGCGTCGTTGCGCGAAAGTGGTAAGGAGACACGACGTAGAACAACAGATACCACGCAGAATGTTAGAGAATGGCGACCCTGCCAGGATGGTAAAATACCATGATTGAAGGTCGACCACATGCCTAACTAGGTCAGAAAAATATCTTGTTGAAAAATTTTTGTAACAAATTTTTTTTCCTAAAGTTGTAAATAGTTGAAAACAGTAGCTGCAGCGATAGATAATAAGAAAGTATTCAATAGAACGTGAGACATTCTAGCAGAGACAATAGCATAATCAAGTTATGAATTTTAATATTGTTAGAATTAAGTTTTCTCTCCAATGCAAGCGCACAGGTGGCAGATACATCGTTGACAAGTTGGTTCTGACCCAACAAGTAAGTGAATGGATTGTCAAGTCGTGTGTGCAAAAAGTTTATGAAACGCGTGAGATCGTATGAGCGCATGTTGACGCGAAGCAGGGCGCGTGAATTGCTTTTAAGACAGAAAATAAGGGATTCGGAAAGATAAGCAATGGCAGAGGACAGTACAACAGACGATGCAGTATCGCGAGAAATAGGACAGATAACGCACCATAACGAGGATAATGTACGCCAAGGTACAGAAAACCTAGGTCACATTCGACAGAGGAGCAGGAAAGTAGAGAGACAGCCGATGAGGATTCTAACTTGCGTCTTGAATACGTAGAACCCATAGTATAAGTAATGAGAGCTCCCTCACCACAGAGTACAAGGAATTCGAGCAGAAACGTGTCACCACACAGTTCAATGCAATCGGTTGCAAACCAACACTTGGGCGAAGGCACAGAGCGTAGGACGTCGGAAGAAAACGCAATAGGACACACCAATCTGGCAGAATTATTACAACTAATGACGGAAACCATGACAAGACAAAATAAAGAAATTGCGAACGTAATTAAAATTCAGGATGCAGAAACGACGAAACAAATTGCAGAAACCATGAGACAAATGCGTGAGATTAAAGAACAAAACAAAAAAATTCAGTTATACCTAAGTCAAATTGAAGACGAGGCAAAAGAATTTCGAGAAGTGATAGGAAACTTAATAACAGATCACAATCAATTGAGAACAGACGTTGACTAGGTACAAGTGGACGTACAAACATTGCGTAATGACATTCAGGACGAGATCAAAACATTACCTAACAACACCCAGGGAGAAGTCAAGAAACTAGAGAAACAGATAAACGTAGTTACTAGACAAGCAGCAGGTACAGCGCGTGAAATTGTTGAAAACAGTGTGTTACGCAAACGTATCACAAAAGCAGCGCTGAAAAGATATGATAACCGCATAGTCAAAATAGAAGCGCAAACGAAGCGGCAATTTCAGAAATTGCGAACAGAGTTGTTGGAAACCATTGAAGAGCGTAGTGAACAGGATCGAACAAGCACTGAGTCTGCAACCACATCCGTATCTGTAACAGCAAAGGAAAAACAAGCAATTAACGAAGACATCATGCATTTTCGATTCCAATCACAGGCGGAAAATAACATACGTGAAATCAGACAGCCTGCTCCGCAAGAAACGCGTTTCGAAATTCTTGATGAACAAACGGCACCACAAACACATGCAGAGCCACAAATGTATGTTTCAAGACAGTTTGGATCGTGCAACGAAGCGGCAAGGTTAGCCAGACAAGATACCGAACCAATACCTGACAACTGAAAGCCAGGTCGCGAAGAGTACAATGCAATGCATTCAGCTACACGTTCTCAACCGATGGAAGAAAATTATTGCGTACCACTCCAACGATACTACGCAAGGGTACGCGAAAGTTACAGTGGACAATATCCAATGGATCTACCACAACCGGAAAGGACGACGGGAGAAATGATCAGAAACAAAAGTGGCGAAGAATCGCGAATTTCATATGGAACTATGACGAAGTACGACAACGATCATTTCCTCACAGTCAGAAAATTTCAACACTTTCGAGAAGGAAACTCATTACATCCACGAACTTTTATTGATCAATTCCGCGTAGGATAACCAGAACACTGGACGCTAGCACACAAATTAGGCTTTATATGTGCACACATGTCAGGAACAGTCGCAGAAACCATGCAAAATGATGCAGCGACATGCCGATCGTACGAAGATTCAGAGAGATATTGGTCCAGCGAAGCACAGAACAGAGTGAAGTACGAATTATTACAGAACCCATATTTTGAAAATTCAGGAGAGAAGAGTCTCGAGAAATTTTTAGAATTAATGGCAAAGAAAAATCAATGCTTAGATGTACCATACAGTGACGGAGAGTTGATTAAATTATGCGCGATGAAGTTACCATTGAAATACCAGCAATCATGGAGTGCAGTGGAGCTGACGCTGAAATCATTAAGTATTTGGTTATATCATCGCTAGTCTCACTGAACTCTTCTGAACTCTACATGTCATGTGTGGTCTGGCGTCTCCTTACCAGGAACAGGTCCCAGGTTCAAACTAGTCAATTCACTAAAAAACACGCTCAGAGCGTCGTTGCGCGAAAATGGTAGGGAGACACGACATAGAACAACAGACAACACGCAGAATGTTAGACACAGTGGCACAGTGTCTCACTGTGGGACCAATAAATTACTGAAAGGGGAACAGACATTCCCCCATCTTCATAATTTAAGATTCCTTGGACTGCTAATGTCATCTATTTTTTTTTTGTCTCTGTCATCTAATTGAGGTTGCACAGATGCTTGGTAAAAGGATACAATGGAACGATCCAGTTGTTTTTCATTTGAGATCAAAAAACCCTTTCCTTGTCTCTTTATCACGCCTGGAATGTCTTTCTTTACGATATCGACGTGAGGGTGAGTCATTTTAAAATGTAATAGAGTATATCAAACATGTGTCCTTGGTTCAAATGTAGCACTACCACCCAAATATCTCCGTTCCGTAGATCGCCTCTAACAGAGCATGCTGTAAATCTGGAACTTTCCCGCTTTCTCGTGAAGCTTCCTTTTGTAATCGTTCTTGCAGCCATCGTCCTGGTATGAGTATGGTTGTTCCTCTGAAACATAATCTCCAGAAGTCTGGTTGATAGTTCTGGTCTTTGTATGCTTGTTCCTCTGGAACATTATCTAGTGAGACCAGATTCATTTGTGCACTCTTGGATGGTGGCAGATGTTTGTAAATCGACGCCTTCATGTCTAGTTAGTAACTGGTTATAGATTTTGTGAGGTTCGTGCTTTCAATCTAATCAAATTCGCGTCCTACGTACGATCTTGCAGATATGCTACCGTAGTCTCTTACAGACAGTATGGGCATAGTATTTGTGGTGTCGCTAAGTTTAACATTTCATGTTTCGATACAACTGCTCAATGTAAGTGTCTTCACTGAGTGTTATTTGTCGTGACGTGCAAGGTCAATGAATTTCTTCCAATGTAGCGAATGTTTTGTGTGCATTTTGAGTGATGGTTCATCGTACTGTCGCCTCGTAAAATTTCATTCATTATTCTTCGATCTAATCACCCTGAGCGATCATATCTCGTTATACTTTTAGGTTCTTGCTTCCATATTATACCTCAGGTAGTTTGAACCCATCCTCTGTGTGGCACTGCCCACCGCGTGATTTCGAGTCTGGTGTCGTAGTTAAAGATGCTATCTATTAAAGGGCGCAAAACTCGTAGAGTGTTAGGAACCCTATAACTATGCTTACGATTCTCAGTACACGGGTTTTATTGGAGTTAATGTGTTTTACTTCGTGGAGTTGCTCTATTCTTCCCCTGTCTTTCTGTTGTCCTACTTTTAATTGAATGGTATTAATCACAGTGAAAATAGCGAATCCCTATATGCAGGATAATGGTTTCCTGGTTCGGATTTCATAGAAATAATCGTGTCTGGCTTGGTGTGATGGACATAGTGGTTGTCCTCCCATTCTGTGATTCATTATTCTTGACGAATCGATACTATTCTTTGTATGAAACTGCTATTCATGTAATTTTTTAGGTGAGTACTTCCTTGTATAAGGGATCTTAGTAAACTAATGTTTGTTCGTGTGGTGTCACCGCCAGACACCACACTTGCTATGTGGTAGCTTTAAATCGGCCGCGGTCCATTAGTACATGTCGGGCCCGCGTGTCGCTACTGTCAGTGATCGCAGACCGAGCGCCACCACACGGCAGGTCTCGAGAGACTTCCTAGCACTCGCCCCAGTTGTACGGACGACTTAGCTAGCGATGCACACTGACGAAGCCTCGCTCATTTGCAGAGCAGATAGTTAGAATAGCCTTCAGCTAAGTCAATGACTACGACCTAGCAAGGCGCCATTAGCATTACATAGCTTGTATCTAAAGAGTCTCACTTGTATCGTCAAGAGCGATGTACCACAAGGATGGATTAAAGTTAAGTATTCCAGGAGCTACGTACTTTTCTTTATAGCATTCATTACGTATCCTGTTTCAGACCTATCTACTAGCCTGCGTGAGTTAACGCGTGCCTTTCGGCTACTTCCGAGTGGCGTGGCTGTCTTGTTACGCCACAACAGTTCGTGATGTAATTAACCTTTTCGGCATGGAGGAGGAATTTTGTGTAATAAACACTCAATTACTGGAATCTATTCCTGGTTCATTCACATTTTTCTTACACTCTCAAGTTCTATTAATATTGCCGTATGAAATTATATTCCGCAAAAAGATTCTTAGGATGAGAAACCAATCCATGCAGAAATAGTTGCCACTTTATGGTCATCCAAATGCCAAGCTGTCTGTCCATTGCATGACTTAATGTCTTTATTACTAAATTAACTAGGGCTTAATCTATCTTTTGACGTTAGTTCGATACAATCGTTGCACATGCTGTGAGCGTCGATATGTTTTGTACGAGAATAACACAAGTGAAACATTTTTCTGAGGATAATCTAAGGAACCTTGGTAATTAAAGGAAATCCTTTCAATTTTCGAAAGAGTCTCAGCAAGGTAGTTGAATGTTACGGAGAGTGGAAGCCATTCTTTGCGACCCCGAAGTCTGTTTAAGAAAGTACTAACTACCAAATAGTACACTTTTTCTCCTTCAGAATCATGAATGATATCGCATTCGAAAAGTAACGGACCTCTTTTGATTGAACAAACGGTCATCCACTGAGATGGACAAGGACCCTCGTTATGCAGGCAGCCCGTGACTTAGTGAGCAGGCATTTTGCAATAACACTGGCCGCAAATTTCAGATATTTGTACGGGCACCAATTTTCTTGGCGCAGTTGTCACACACTCTACTACGAGGGTGAGTCGAATGAAAATCTTAAATATGTTTTTATGTATTATTTATTGTGTAGAAGTGGTACAAAGCTGTATCACTTTTCAACATAATCTCCCCCACGCTCAATACAAGTCCTCCAGCGCTTACAAAGTGCATAAATCCCTTTAGAAAAAAATTCTTTTGGTAGTCCGCGCAACCAGTCATGCACCGCGTGGCGCACCTCTTCATCAGAACGGAACTTCTTTCCTCCCATTGCGTCTTTGAGTGGTCCAAACCTATGGAAATCACTTGGAGCAAGGTCTGGCGAGTATGGTGGAAGAGGAAGACACTGAAAATGCAAGTCTGAGATTGTTGTAACTGTTGTACGAAAGTGTGGGGCCTTGCATTGTCATGTTGCAGAAGGTCACCTGCTGACAGCAACCCACGCCGCTTTGATCTGCAGGCCGCAGATGATTTTTTAGGAGATCTGTGTATGATGCAATGGTGACAGTGGTCCCTGTAGGTATGTAATGCTCCAAAATGACGCCTTTTTCGTCCCAAAAGACAGTCGGCATAACCTTCCCTGCTGATGGTTCTGTTCGAAACTTCTTTTGTTTTGGTGATGAGGAATAGCGCCATTCCCTGCTCGCTCTCTTCGTTTCCGGTTGGTGGAAGTGAACGCAGGCTTCGTACCCAGTAACGATTCTTGCAAGGAAGCCATTATCTTCTCCTTCAAAACGCCGAAGAAGTTCTTCACAAGCATCAAAACGTTGTTCTCTTATTTCAGGAATCAGCTGCCGTGGTACCCATCTTGCAGACACTTTGTGAAACTGGACCACATCATGCACAATGTGGTGTGCTGACACATGGCTAATCTGTAAACATGCTGCAATGTCATTCAGTGTCGATCGGCGGTTTTCCTTCACTATGGCTTCAGCAGCTGCAATGTTCTGTGGAGTCGCAACTCGTTCTGCCTGACCTGAACAAGGAGCACCTTCCACTGACGTCACACCATTTACGAACCTCCTACTCCATTCGTAGACTTGCTACTGTGACAAATATGCATCACCGTACTGAACCTTCATTCGTCGATGAATTTCAATAGGTTTCACACCTTCATTAACAAAAAACCGAATAACAGGACGCTGTTCTTCCCTGGTGCAAGTCGCAAATGGGGCGGCTATCTTTATACTGATACTGCGACGGTATGTTTGCACTATGCTGCCACCTACAGGCCATTGTGCACGCTGTTTGTAGCCCGCTTACCAGTTTACAGGATAATGGCGCGAAATTTCGATTTGTTATTACAAATTTAAGGTTTTCATTTGACTCACCCTAGTATTTATGAGGGCGGAGTAATCGACCAGCAACGCGTTCCACGTGGGATGCGCTCCAGATGCGTCTGCGAAAGACGTGCGTGATCGAATCGAACAAGAAACTCATTTAACTGAGGACACCGCTAAACCCAGCACCAGAGTTGGGCGAACGGTGGTCTCAGTTTACTGCGAATTACTTGAACAAGTCGATGTAGTGGCTAGAGAAAACAGGCATTGCTCAATTTCCACTCAAGGATTATGAGTTCTTGAAATGTCGTAAAAATTTCGCCAAAAAAACGTTTTCACAGACGTTTGCGTGCGGGGTCTAAAACTAGACGTTGAGCACTCTCTGTACCATACAGCTGTAAAATTATTTATTTGAGTTAATGTACTGTCGATTACTATGCTGAGCGATTCTCAAATAGCGGCTGTCGAAAGCGCAGCCTCGTTCGTACTGCACGACAAAGATATTCATGCAATTTTTTCTACCGTTATAATTTCTCATGCTCCGCTACGACAAACAAGAAACGACGTGGTAGTATACCAAGGGAATCGAAATACGTCATGTGTATTCTTTACCACGATGTATCTGCCAAGTTTCAGTACCCAGTGATTGATTTTATACCTACACGCGGGAAAAAGGGCAAATGAAGTTATCAAAACCGTATTGCATTTTATCTGATTCCGGCCATCGCCAGCACTCCAAACGGATTAAAGAGAATTGCATCATGGCAAGCAGACTAAAAGAAGAGTGACCGCGTGGGTGTAATAAAGAACAGTGGAACACAAAAATAACGGCTTGCTTCAAAGAGACTAGTCTCACTAATCCCTTGCATTACTAGTTGCTCTCTCTGTTTCCTGATTTTATTTCGCTGCTCTTTATCACTAAGCCTTGCGATGTCAATGGAAATCCGTCTGTCAGTTGCAGGCACCTAGCTCCAAAATTTTGAATTCGACAATTTTTTTTAGGTAACTTCCATTGTGTATCGGCAGCCGACATTTGGCTTGTGTATTTCAAGTTACTGGGCATATATACCATTATCGGGGAACTGCAGTCGTCTTATTATTAGAGCATTGCTCTTTAAAGAGGAATGCAGATCTTTGTTGAAAATGAAAGCTAATATTCATTTTTACAGAAATTTCTTTTAAACTCTCTTATGTATGGAAGACATTGTTCCAACAACACTTCGAACTCTATTAAACATTGAGTAGAAACTATGTCGCCGTGCAAGCGACAACAAGCCTGCTAATCTTTTCTGTTTTCTATGGACATACTAGTACTGCATATAAAGGGTGTTTCAAAAATGACCGGTATATTTGAAACGGCAATAAAAACTAAACGAGCAGCGATAGAAATACACCGTTTGTTGCAATATGCTTGGGACAACAGTACATTTTCAGGCGGACAAACTTTCGAAATTACAGTAGTTACAATTTTCAACAACAGATGGCGCTGCAAGTGATGTGAAAGATATAGAAGACAACGCAGTCTGTTGGTGCGCCATTCTGTACGTCGTCTTTCTGCTGTAAGCGTGTGCTGTTCACAACGTGCAAGTGTGCTGTGGACAACATGGTTTATTCCTTAGAACAGAGGATTTTTCTGGTGTTGGAATTCCACCGCCTAGAACACAGTGTTGTTGCAACAAGACGAAGTTTTCAACGGAGGTTTAATGTAACCAAAGGACCGAAAAGCGATACAATAAAGGATCTGTTTGAAAAATTTCAACGGACTGGGAACGTGACGCATGAACATGCTGGAAAGGTAGGGCGACTGCGTACGGCAACCACAGAGGGCAACGCGCAGCTAGTGCAGCGGCCTCGGGTTTCCGTTCGCCATGTTGCAGCTGCGGTCCAAATGACGCCAACGTCCACGTATCGTCTCATGCGCCAGAGTTTACACCTCTATCCATACAAAATTCAAACGCGGCAACCCCTCAGCGCCGCTACCATTGCTGCACGAGAGACATTCGCTAACGATATAGTGCACAGGATTGATGACGGCGATATGCATGTGGGCAGCATTTGGTTTACTGACGAAGCTTATTTTTACCTGGACGGCTTCGTCAATAAACAGAACTGGCGCATATGGGGAACCGAAAAGCCTCATGTTGCAGTCCCATCGTCCCTGCATCCCCAAAAAGTACTGGTCTGGGCCGCCATTTCTTCCAAAGGAATCATTGGCCCATTTTTCAGATCCGAAACGATTACTGCATCACGTTATCTGGACATTCTTCGTGAATTTGTGGCGGTACAAACTGCCTTATACGACACTGCGAACACCTCGTGGTTTATGCAAGATGGTGCCCGGCCACATCGCACGGCCGACGTCTTTAATTTCCTGAATGAATATTTCGATGATCGTGTGATTGCTTTGGGCTATCCGAAACATACAGGAGGCGGCGTGGATTGGCCTCCCTATTCGCCAGACATGAACCCCTGTGACTTCTTTCTGTTGGGACACTTGAAAGACCAGGTGTACCGCGAGAATCCAGAAACAATTGAACAGCTGAAGCAGTACATCTCATCTGCATGTGAAGCCATTCCGCCAGACACGTTGTCAAAGGTTTCGAGTAATTTCATTCAGAGACTACGCCATATTATTGCTACGCATGGTGGATATGTGGAAAATATCGTACTATAGAGTTTCCCAGACCGCAGCGCCATCTGTTGTTGACAATTGTAACTACTGTAATTTCGAAAGTTTGTCTGCCTGAAAATGTACTGTTGTCCCAAGCCTATTACAACAAACGGTGTATTTCTATCGCTGCTCGTTTAGTTTGTATTGCCGTTTCAAATATACCTGTCATTTTTGAAACACCCTGTATCAACTGGAGCAATGAACAAAGACCTCTTCAAGATTATACTATGTGCCGAATGGTGGATAAGCTTTCATGGAGAACGTTTAAACAGAGTAGGTACGCGTTTGCTATCCACAGAAGGACTCTTTAAGGCTGCAAATCCACTGACGGAGAAGAAACTAAAGATAGTTACAGTCTCGAAGAATGTGTGCGTGGTACTGTCATATGAGAATAACAGCTCCGGTAGAAAAGTCGAAATATAAAATTACCAGAAACACTGCTCTACTTGTGAAAAGAACAATTATCTGCAGAAAAAAAAATTATGAGACTCATCAATGCCTGGAAAAATGGGGCAATGTTACATTGCTAGCGCAACACGCTTTTCTTTCGTTTCACAAAAACAAATCTCTTCTCTTACATTCTTATTTAGTCAAAAATATCCTAAATCATTATCAGCTATATTTCGAAGTCACTGCTAAATGCTTACTGATTCTTCAGATTCCATATGGTACGACGAATATAATGGATCCGGCAAACTGAGAACTTTACTGTGTCAGTGGAATACATTGTGCAAGATCTTATCAAAGGAAATTATCACATGCAGACAAAAGCAGCTTTCAGTGAACCACCGTAACAACCGTCTTAAATTGAAATCTCTAGTACGTTCTTTTTTCCCTTCATCTCCTTCAAAATGTGATTACATTTGCAGAACACACTTTAAAACATTCCCTCTATTGGGCGGGCTGTCCTTTTGTCCTGCTAGGATTTTCCATTTATATTGGCGATTATGGTTTTCGGAATTAACGTATGTCAAAGCATGTATGACATGTGTTAAATGTGGGATAAGTTTTCTGCAGTTGAAGATGGTTTAACACCGATACCGGTAGTAGAATATACAACATTATCACAGACAGAAGAGTGTAACGCTATTTGTAAAATTCGTACATGCTGTTCACCAGTGCCTACACAAAATGCTCAGCTTTATTATGAGACAGTTTACTGTAAAAACGGCGAAGCCTGTCTGATACTGACATAGTTATCAGTTTCCGTACGTAATTTATGTTCATGGAGATCAAAGAAATTGTGTCAGTATTTCACTTTACAACAACGCTTAATGTATGTTTGTTGGAAATTTCGTGTTTTTGTGCATTTACTCCACATCAGTTTTGAAAGAAAATTGTGATTCTTCATGAATATTTTGTGACCTGTATGTAGCTTTTTAATAGGCGACAGTGGTGTAGCGAGATAATTCAGGGTTTTATACTAGGCTGTTTCTTTTTTTTTTTTTAGTGGCTTCTAGTTCATCTAGTTCATGTCGGCAACTGAATTTTTGCACCCGGATTATTTTTCAAGATGGGTTTAGATAGATATGACAAATCTGATCATAACCTTGAAATAGACGTACCTGCTTGAAACGGCTGTGTCAGGTCATTGAGATAATCGTCAGCATGCTGTTGACGACGCGCAAATCTCGCATCGAGAGCGTTGCTGCAAATTGGAGTCCATCATTCCTTACGAAGGGCAACGGCCTTGCCCCAGTGGATACACTGGTTCCCGTGAAATCACCGAAGTTAAGCGCTGTCTGGCGTGGCCGGCACTTGGACGGGTGACCATCCAGCCGCCATGCGCTGTTGCCAATTTTCGTGGTGCACTCAGCCTCCTGAGTAGCTACTCGAACGAATAGTAGCGGCTCCGGTCAAAGAAAACCATCATAACGACCGGGAGAGCGGTGTGCTGACCACACGCCCCTCCTAACCGCATTCTCAACTGAGGATGACACGGCGGACGGATGGTCACGATGGGCCACTTGTGGCCTAAAGACGGAGTGCCTTTATTCCTTACGAAGCCGCATACGTTGCGAGTCAATGCGTTTGCTGTCCAATAGCGCTTGCAGGACCGAGTTGCGTCGTGGTGGGCCACATCACTTCAGCTCGGTGATTATTAAGGCTAATGGTCTTGTAAGTAGGCTGTTTAGGTTTTTTTATTGGTAACGCCACCTCTGTACAAAAATCACTGGCTGTGCTGTGTGCAGTCTGTGTCTAGGTTGCATTGTTGTCTGCCATTGCAGTGTTAGGCAGCTGGCTGTGAACAGCGCGTAGCGTTGCGCAGTTGGAGGTGAGCCGCCAGCAGTGGTGGATGTGGGGAGAGAGATGGCGGAGTTTGGAAATTTGTAAGATATACAATGGTCTGTTATGTATATCATGAGTTTTCAACATTATTAAGGTAAATACATTGTTTGTTCTCTATTAAAATCTTTCATTTGCTAACTATGCCTATCAGTAGTTAGTGCCTTCAGTAGTTTGAATCTTTTATTTAGCTGCCAGTAATGGCGCTCGCTTTATTGCAGTAGCTCGAGTAACCAAGATTTTTGTGAGGTAAGTGATTTGTGAAATGTATAGGTTAATGTTAGTCAGGGCCATTCTTTTGTAGGGTTTTTTGAAAGTCAGATTGCGTTGCGCTAAAAAAATATTGTGTGTCAGGATAAGCACAGTCCTGTATAATTGTAAAAAGGGAACGTTTCAGTCTTCGAGTGTAATCTCTCACTAACCTCACAACTAATTACTTAAAAAAATTAAATATTTCCTCACCATCTATAAGCTTCGTCAGACTAAGATTTATTCATTTTTACGTCCTATTTCACTGGAACCTACACGGGTATGAATTGTAGTGTAATATTCATTTATTAATATTTAATTAGTACTTGTTTTAACTGATATAATCCATTCATTTCTGAGAACGTACGTTTGGAGCACAGCATCATATGGTAGTGACAGATGGACTGTGGCAAAATCGGAGCAGTAGAGAATCGAAGCATTTTAGATGTAATGCTACAGACGATTGTTGAAAATTAGGTGGACTGATACGGAAGGAGGAGCTTCTGCACAGAATTGGAGAGGAAAAGAATATATGCAAAACACTGAGAGCAAGAAGGGACTGGATGATAGGACATCGGGGAATAACTTCCATTCGGCAAATAATTGAGGACGTAGGTTGCAAGTGCTACTCTGAGATAATGAGGTTGGCACAGGAGAGGAATTCGTGGCAGGCCGTATCAAACCAGTCAGAAGACTGACGACTCAAAAGAAACAAAAAAGTCAATATACAAAAAATGGATGTAATGTATGTGTGAATGTCCCGCGTCTCCTACTGAACCCCTCGACCGATTTCAGCCAACGTTGGTACACACGACCCTTATGGCCAGACTACCATCGCTGTTGGGGTAAGAACCACCTAAATATCATACTTCTGGGGATATGACGTCATGAAGATAGGGATGCGTGACAAACTACCGCATCAAGCATGGCGTTTAAATTTATTACTTCTGTGCTACTGACTTTCTAAGCAATAAGTTGCGCAGACAGTACCCACATGACGCTAGATGCACGTACAAGACTGTTACGGTATGACACATAGTTCAGGAGATCTGAGGTCAGAAACACTGAGACGCGTGAGAAAGTGCTATATTGTGCATAATTTTTAAATTTATTTCTTCTTTGCAACAAACTACTTTTGCAACATCTTTCGCAGACAGTATCCACATATGCCGCTGAATGTAAGTAGACGAATATACACACATCAAAAAAGTTTTGCATCGCCCCGGTTCCCAGAACTCCAGAACATAGACGTTGACTGTGGATATTGTATCTCACACACAGACCCCTTGACTGTTCAGAGATGTACCTAAATCTGCCCAAAGATGTAAACAACCATGCATGAGCAGCGCCTATTAGACGAAAGGGAATCCGACAGCCGATCAGCTCCAGTAATTCCACGAGGAAGGAGGTACACGGATCGTGTTGTCTGTAGTCTAACCATGCCTAGACGGTCAATACCGCGGTTCGATCGCGTCCTCATTTTTACTTTGTGCCAGGAAGAGCTCTCAATAAGGGAATTGTCCAGGCGTCACGGAGTGAACCAAAGTTGTTCGGACATGGAAGAGACACAGAGAGGAACTGTCGATGACATACATCGCTTAGGCCGCCCAAGGTTACTACTGTAGTGGATGACCGCTATCTACGGATTATATCTCGAAGGAACGCTGACAGCAGCGTCGCCATATTGAATAATGCTTTTCGTGCAGCCGCAGGACTTGGTGTTACGACTCAAACTGTGCGCAATAGGCTGCATGATGCACAACTTCACTCCCGGCGTCAGTTACGAGATTCATCTTTGCAACCACGATACCGTGCAGCGCGGTACAGATGGGCCCAACAACATGCCGAATGCACCGCTCAGGATTGGCACCACCACGTTCTCTTCAGCGATGAGCGTCGCATATGCCTTCAACCAGACAATCATCGGAGACGTATTTGAGGGCAACCCGGTCAGTCTGAACGACTTAGACACACTGTCCAGCGAGTGCAGCAAGGTGGAGGTTCCCTGATGCTTGGAGGTAGTATTATGTGGGGCCGACGTACACCACTGGTAGTAATGAAATGCGCTGTAACGGCTGTACGATACGTGAATGCCGATAGTGCAACTACATCGGCAGCATATTACCGAGATTTTCGTCTTCATGGACGACCATTCGCGCCCCCATCGTGCACGTCTTGTGACTGGCTTCGTCCAGGATAGCGACATTGCTCGACTAGAGTGGCCAGCCTGTTCTCCAGACATGAACCCTATAAAACATGCCTGGGATAGATTGAAGAGGGCTGTTTATGGACGACGTGACTCACCAACCACATTCAGGGATCCACACCGAATCGCCGTTAAGGAGTGGGGCAATATGGACCAACAGTGGCTTTATGAACTTGTGGATAGTACGCCACGACGAATACAGGCATGCAGCAATGCAAGAGGACGTGGTACTGGGTAATAGAGGTGCCGGTGTGTACAGCAATCTGGACCACTACCTCTGAAGGTCTCGCTGTATGGTAGTACTCGTGTGGTTTTCATGAGCAATAAGAACGGCGGAAATGATGTTTATTTTGATCTCTATTCCAATTTTCTGTACAGCTTCCGGAACCATAGTGATGCACAACTTTTTTTGATAATGTGTATCACTGTGTGACAAGTGGTACTATTTCATACACACTGAGATGCGTGAAAAATGCTCCATTATGTTTGAAGTTTTAACACATTTATTCTTTACTACTAAGACACTCCTATAGTCTAGTCAGCTTCGGTTAATTTCTGGCACCTAGCAGCAGTTTTGTCAACATTCTACTGCGACGCAAAAACGGTTGTATGGAATAACAACAGCCGTCTATAAAGCTAGGGAGCAGCGTTGCCATTTGGACGCGTACAAAATCGCTGCTAGATTTGTAGCTGTAATTATTGTTTATAATCAGATTTTGAGTTAAATAAGCATCCCAGAGAATTTGCATTTTACATAATATGTCTCGTAATTTGGACGTAGTACTTATACATTCGTACGTTACACATGTTTTTTGTACATAGCGCGAGCACGCGGACGCAATTTGGGACCTCCACTGATGCAAGCGATTATGGTATAGGGCGTATCATTATGGCCCTGCGCCTGCAACCGATAATCTCGGAAATGGTGAAACTTTGTCGACCGCTTGCGATTTAATGTGGTCACCATATGTGGAAAATGGTACAGGGACAGTGAAACAACTAACAGTGCTGTACTTCCACGCCTCTTTACAGAACGAAACTTTCCACCTCTGTAAGAAGGAGATATGTGGCACGACGCCCACGAGAAAGACAGGCCGTGTGTGTCGCAGAACAAGACACAGCAGGTCTTTACGAGCGCCAGCAGCCGTCTACGGAGGGGAGCGAGTAACTATTTCAGTCGAGTTTCGTAATTCTTGACTGCGTGTTTATCTGCACGCAAGTTCTCGACATTACACGACAAAATTAATATCCATAGCGGATCCTTTTTCAATTACATATTGATATCCTGTGGGCCCTGCACGCTGCCGAGCGTTCTCGCAGTGTGGCGGACAAGCCACTAGTGTGACGTCACAAGTTCGCTGTAGGGCCCGTATATTTCGCTGGACCCGTAGGTGGCATTTGTGGCGTCCAAGTACAGCGCTGGTGAAGGCACAGGTATTTCGGAGGACACCATTCAGCGCATATTGTTCAACATGTGGTTCTGCACCAGATGACACCTACGACATTTATTTGTTGACACAACTACATCCTCAGTTACGACTGAAATGGAACAGGATCGTCGACTTCGACAATATGCTATAGATCGTGAATGTTTCTTGTTACAGCAGGTCGACAGACACCGTCCAATCGACTGGCCACTCGAATTGTAAGCCGTACTACGGACACACGCTGGTGTGGAAGTATAATGTAATGGAGGATATTCACCTGGGCTTTCACGTCACCTATGGCTGTAATCGATAGCACTGTGACAGCTAAGGACTACGTTAACGTAGTTGATGACCTCCTGTATCTCTTCATGCTTGGTAACCTCCCGGTCGGAGATGGCACTTTCGAGCAGGACACAATCGTGTTACAGTGGTTTGACAACCACGATAAAAACACCGCGTTCCTGCTCTGGGCGCCAATTTCACCTGCTCTGAATTCAATGGACGGTAACTGCAGTACTACCTCACACCCTCTCAGCGACCACGGGACGAAAAACTGGTTCAAATGGCTCTGAGCACTATGGGACTTAACATCTGAGGTCATCAGTTCCCTAGAACTTAGAACTACTTAAACCTAACTAACCTAAGGACATCACACACACACATCCATGCCCGAGGCAGGGTTCGAACCTGCGACCGTAGCGGTCGCGCGGTTCCACCACGGAACAACGGTCCATAATAAAAGGGGATTTTGTGGCCTTTGCGTAAGCTTCTGGTGGTACATACCTCAAGAGTTGTCGAATACGTGCCGCGACGAATCGTTGGTGTATTTCATTCCAAAGGTGGACAAACCAAGTACTAACCATGCGGTTTTAATGTTTAGGCTCATAATTTAAAATGTGTTAATATCTTCTGCTGCAGCTCGGTTCTATCTAGAAATGGCCTTTACAGATAGTTCTTACTTAGAACCTAGGTGGCATGTTTAGTTTCATTGATGGAAATGCTACTGTTTATGCAGTGAATTTGTGCAGTAGTTCCACCGTTATATACAGTGGCAGTATCTTTGATATTGTGAGTGGGATGCTTCTGTGCTGGGTGCGCTGTGTAGCGCTTTGCATTGGATCTCTGACTGCGCTTTCTTTGTAAGAGACTCTGTGGCTGGTTGGACTCGTTGTTGGAAGTTAATCGCCAGAGACTCTGTCGCTGGTTGGACTCGTTGTTGGAAGTTAATCGCCAGTTGCAGTTGGAAGTTAGTCGCCAGCAGTGACGGAAGTACTGTTGGGGAGTTGAAGGCGAACAGCCAGCAGTGATGGATGTTAAATGTGAGAAGTTAGCATTGATGGAGGGCAGAGAGAGGTCTGAAGTGTTAGGGTAGGCTAACGATCTGTACATGTTCGACCTGGAGGTTGAATATTATTCATGATTATGTACCTTTGTACTAGATGTCACTGACGATTTATGTTTGTGTCTGAACAGGATGTCACATTATTAAGGTAAAAAATACATTATTTAGTTTGCAACACAATCTTTCCTATTAGTAGTTAGTGGCTTTAGTAGTTATAGTACTTTATTTAGCTGGCAGTATTGACGATAGCTGTATTGCTGTAGTTCGCGTATTAAAGATTTTTGTGAGGTAAGTGCTTAATAAAATGTATAGGTTATTGTTAAGATTTCTTTTTACTCATGGCCATCCTTTTGAATTAATTATTTGAAGTCAGGTTATCCTTTTTTTGAGCTGTCAGATTGCAATGCGCTAGAATATTGTGGGTCAGTGTTGACGTGATAAGAGTAAGTAAAGAGAAAGTAGGTTCTGTTGCATTCAGTTTCACTCAGCAGAGTAATAAAGAACCTTCAATGTGCGTAATGACCGCAGCGGTCAGTGTGGCGATGTAATAACTGCTTACTGGCGTCAGATATATCTCAACTGAGCTTTCGATTCGCACTGACCATAGTCCTCACGCCACCCCGTCTCGCTAAGTACAGCAGTTTTCATTATCTGAGATGTTTGACAGCATTCTAATAAACCAGTAGGCTTAGATAAATGTAACAAGATTTTATATCCAGGTTACAAAGCGTGACTTGTTCTGTAGTTCTACGGTCTTCAGTCATCTGTGTATCTGCTCTAACATGAGATGCAGAGACAGACTTGGGAATCGCGAAGATAAGTAACAAGAAAGACCTTCTCATCTTATAAAAAAATACTACGACACTCAAAACACCAGAATGCATATAAACATTACGTGAATAATCAGATCAATCTGGCAAACGACAACATTTCAAAATCAGCAGCAGTATAATATTAAATACAGACAAATGATCCTGCGTCTCCTTCTTACCAATGCACAAACATTTCTTTCTTCTCCACGGTCTGTGAAAAAGCTTTCGTTCTAAATAGTCAAAAGTATGATCAACATCGCCCGCCCGGTTGGCCGTGCGGTCTGACCCACTCCTTTCCGGAGTGGGAAGGAGCGCCTGGTCCCCGGCACGAATCCGCCCGGCGGATTTGTGTCGAGGTTCGGTGAGCCGGCCAGTCTGTGGATGGTTTTAAGGCGGTTTTCCATGTGCCTCGGCGAATGCGGGCTGGTTCCCCTTATTCCGCCTCAGTTACACTATGTCGGCGACTGCTGCGCAATCAAGTTCTCCACGTACGCGTACACCACCATTACTCTACCACGCAAACACAGCGGATACATTCCTCTGGTGTGAGACGTTCCCTGTGGGATCCACCGTGGGCCGAACCGAACAATAACCCTGGGTTCGGTGTGGGGAGGCGAAGGGGTGAAGTGCTCTGCGGTAGTCGTCGTAGGGATGCGGACCACTGCGGCTGCGGCGGGGACGGAGCCTCTCCGTCGTTTCTAGGTCCCCGGTTAACATACAATACATACAATGATCAATATCGACGTTACAAAAGTAACAATAACTAAAAACATATTTGATCCCACCTTTATTACATCGACACCAGATCTAAAGCTGTACTTTCTTGATAATTTTCTGCGGTATTCAGAAAATACTAGCATGCCTGATGAGACGAGTACGACCCATCCTAATCGACTATTTCATTTGTGGATTACGATCTGAATGTGTCTCAATCAGAAACTTGCTACAAAAGAAACAAAATACGTCACGAGGGATTTACTACCACGACCAGGGACTGTACTAACATAGTTAGTAAGAAATAGAGAGGAGACAGTAGCTTTCATTTTTACACAATTTACAGTTTTACATAAAGAAGAAGACCCAATATCTTGTCACAGTAGTCAGAATATAAGCCTTATACGAACCAATGTAACCATTCCCACCCAAATTTCGGACTCTTATTATTAACTCAGAAGGTAAAAGAAAAAGATGTCATGGAAATCATAAAAGTAGTTTTTTGCATCTTGAATATTGACCGTAAAAAGTGTTCAATATTATTTGCTATTATTATGTTAGCACTCAGTACACTAAAAGCTACAAGAATAAGAGACTAATTTCTTAAAAAATTCTAATTTTCGAGTATGTAATTTACAGAGTCTGTTACTAATATTCGGTCCCTCTCGAATATCTAATCAGGAGTCCTTTATTTTCACATATACACATAACAAATAAAAGAGACACCAATAGTTACAAAATTCTTTTGCTTTCTAATGTGATCGATAGTATATAATTACTTCAGGCCGGCCGGAGTGGCCGTGCGGTTCTGGGCGCTACAGTCTGGAACCGAGCGACCGCTACGGTCGCAGGTTCGAATCCTGCCTCGGGCATGGATGTGTGTGATGTCCTTAGGTTAGTTAGGTTTAATTAGTTCTAAGTTCTAGGCGACTGATGAAGTTAAGTCGTATAGTGCTCAGAGCCATTTGAACCATTTTGAATTACTTCAGTTTCATAATAACACAATATTTTCGTGAACGATACTACACAGGTTAACGATACAAAGTGTTCAACATTTTATTACAATTATCAAATTACAATTATCAAATAGTACTAAGTCGTAATTCTTTATGGAATGTCTCTTTTCCTTTACATCCTCTTTCGAAAGCTCTTCCATGTTCAATTTTTTTTTTTTTTTTTGTCGTACACATGCCCAAATATCTCCCAATGCCCCTTCAGCTTCTTTTTCAGCTCTTCTTTCGAGCTCATTGTAGTTCTCCTGACCGTCCCACAGAGTTTGTTCCAAATGAATACCTGTTGGTGACTGAGAATGTGTCTAAAAATCTTTGGGGCCGTTATAAGGAGGCTATTCATTTACAATGTATAGCGTGTGTTTCCAGTCACTATCTTGGAAAAATTGTAATGTAAATTAAATCTCTGACTGTTCTTACTTTTGAGCAAATTTTTCTCCATAATATTAAGACCTCGCTCCTTGTTTAAAGTGCTGTCAGTGAAAGTAATCTCTCCCATTTTAGATGACGAAATGAATCCACATACCAAACCACACACCCCGTAGTGTTTTAGAGTCGGTTGCGAATCTTCAACCTGCTGGCGTCATTTGACTTTCCCCACTCCATAGTTCTCCCATCAATCGAAAATACGTTAGGTTTGCTCATATCAGCGTTATTCTACCAATCGCACTCTTCGTTAACGTATTGGAGCATGCTGCCTCGGTTCACTTTGTTCATGGATTTTGTCTTTGCAATACCTTCATTGTATCATTTCTCTCCGATAAGCCTGCTGACAGTTGTTTCAGCTACTTGTTTTTCAGCTTCTCACTATCTCGCAGCAGTTGTATTGTAATTTTTCGTGAATTTAATTGAGAATCATGCTTAATCATTCTTATGATGAATCGCCTTAGTCTTTCACTTAGCTTCTTTCATAGTCCTTTTTCAGAGATGTATCCGAGAACTTTCTACATTACATTTCAAACTGCCATATAATGTCCTCAAGAGTACTTTTAAGTATATTCAGCAAAATAAAGATACCACTATGACTGCTGCCCTCTTAAAAGTCATGTGATGACAGGATGTCACTGTTCGAACATCGTGTTGGTTCTCCAATGTTCCACTAAGTGCTTATAGACCATGCGGCAGCACCAGGCAATAATGAACTAGGGCACGCAGAGAAAGAGGCTATATACAATCATGCTCATTAATTAAGGATAATTGCAGTATGTGGTGCCACACAACGTGGCACTAAACAAAACTGGCGCTAATAGCATTGGCACAGAGGGAACATACACGACACAGATTTGTAAGTCCACGATATTGGTGATAAGTTGAGAAAACCATCCCGAAACACAAGTACTACAAAACGCCACTGTTTCCTGCGCGTCTACCCCGACATCAATATGGGATATGATCACCATGCACACGTACACAGACCGCAAAACGGGTTGCCATTGGATCAGGTGGTCGAGCAGCTAATGGGGCATAGCCTTCCATTCTTGCGCCAGTGCCTGTCGAAGCTCCTGAAGTGTCGTAAGGGTTTGAAGACGTGCAGCGATACGTCGGCTGAGAGTATCCCAGATGTACTCGATGGGGTTTAGATCTGGAGAACAGGCAGGCTACTTCATTCGCCTGATATCTTGTGTTTCAAGGTATTCCACCACGATGGCAGCTCGGTGGGGCCTTGCGTTACCATCCATCAGGAGGCACCCCTGAAAAGGTGGAAGTGCTGGTGAAAAATGACGTCCCGATACACCTGACCTGTTACAGTTCCCCTGTCAAAGACCAGCAGGGGTGCACGTGCACCAATCATAGTCCAGCCCCACACCATCAAACCAAGACCTCCATAGAGGTCCCTTTCAAGGACAATAAGGGGTTGGTATCTGGTTCCTGGTTCACGCCAGATGAAAAGATGGCGAGAATCACTGTTCAGACTGTAATTGGACTCGTCCGCGAACATAACCTGGCACCACTGTTTCAGTGGCCGTGTACTTTGTTCTTGACACCAGGTTTAGGGGCTCTCCTGTGTCCATGGATCAGTGGAATGCACCTTGCAGGTCTCCAGGCGAATAAACCATGTCCGTCTAGTCGTCTGTAGACTGTGTGTGTGTGTGTGTGGAGACAACTGTTCCAGTGGCTGCGTTAGGGTCCAGAGCAATGCTACCTGTAGTACTCCGTGGCTGTGTTCGGGCACTGATGGTGAGATATCGGTCTTCTTGTGGTGTTGTACACTGTGGACGTCCCGTACTGTAGCGCCTGGACACGTTTCCTGTCTGCTGGAAGCGTTACCATAATCGTGAGACCACACTTGGTGGCACACGGAGGGCCCGTGCTACGACCTGCTGTGTTTGACCAGCCTCTAGTCGCCCTAATATTCAAATGGTTCAAATGGCTCTGAGCACTATGGGACTTAACATGTATGGTCATTAGTCCCCTAGAACTTAGAACTACTTAAACCTAACTGAGGACATCACACAACACCCAGTCATCACGAGGCAGAGAAAATCCCTGACCCCGCCGGGAATCGAACCCGAGAACCCGGGCGTGGGAAGCGAGAACGCTACCGCACGACCACGAGCTGCGGACGCCCTAATATTCTACCCCTCATAACGTCATCAGTTCTTTGAGCCATTTTCAACACACAGTTACCATTAGCACGTCTGAAAACGTCTGCACACTCACTCGCTGCACCGTACTCTGACATGCACCAACACACCTCTGCGTATGTTGACTGCTGCCAGCGCTTCCGTGCGACGACCGCAGGTCAAATACACCGCATGGTCATACCCCGAGGTGATTTAAACCCGCAATCCGCCCACCAGAGCGTTGTGTCACCATGTATGAGCATTATTCTTAATTCATGAGCACCAGTGTAGTAGATACCGCACACAAAGCACATTTGTACGAGAATCCCAAGTCATTTCCGAATACTAAAGACTCGTTCCTCTACGTTCCTTCCACGTTACGTCACGTGTTTTAAAAATACAGGCCGTCCATAAAAGAACGTCCCCGTTACATATTTCATTTGTATCAACGGTAGGTGTTGTAGAGTGTTGGTTCACGGTCACAATTAAAGAACATATGAAACAGTTTCAGACAAGCACACGGGGAAGTAATGGTTACTTTTTTCTCGCTTGCAGTGCAACGTGCACAAATGTCGACTCCAGAGTGTTAACCGATTTCTGCTCTGCGGTTTCGTAAGCTTGTATCTGTAATTTCAGTTCAACGTGGACTTTATTTAAAATTTAACTGTGATCCCTACGAGGCAAATTCATCCGCCGATGGTACAGTAATTCGAATCGACCTAAAGGGAAAAGTACGTGACGACCGGAAATGTTCGAAAAGGTTGTCGACCGTGCTAAGGCATCTTACCTTCCTAGACCTAAGAAGTTCGTTCGGAAAGCGAGTACTGGACTTCAATCGCCAAAGACATCAGTGCGGAAGGTTTTAAGAAAATGTTTACTCATGTATCCATACTATCTACAGATGGTTCATTCTTTAAAGGCAGATAACTACTGTGCATATTAAAGCTTTGCGAGTGGGGTGTTTCACCAGGAAGATAAATTTCTTTATCGCGTAGTGGTCGGTCATGAGACAACTTTTCATCTAAGTCGGAAGGTGAATATCGTAATGTCCGTACCCTTTGATCGAAACATCCCCACGATCTTGTACAATGTTATCAAAGAGATTTCTCAATATCAACCGTTTTCTGCACCATGTCCAGACGTCAGGTGTACGGATCATTTCTTTTTTCCCCCTGAAGCTGTCGTAAGAGAGGCGACTTATCTGGATATGTTGCAAGAATAGCTCTTCCGAAGGTGGACCTGAAAATTTCATTTGGCAATAAGAGGGATCCCGTCCCATTGGCATCACTTTGCACGGATGTTGATCGTCGAAATCTCTGATCCTTGTATTGGTATTAATGTCAATATGACAGAGCTCTTTTTCGCTAGCTTCCACGTTCAACTCACCTCAAGCCATGCGATTTTTTCATTTTGGACTTTTTAAATGATCGTATCTACGTTCCACCACTACCTAATGATTTACGAGAGTTGAGACACATAACTGAAGAGGCTATTGCTTCCATTACTCTGGACTTGTTCGCCAAATTGTGGGAAGATCTGGATGTTAGGTTCGATGTGTATGGCAGAACTAAGGAGCACATGTTGAATATATGTGACAAAAACTAGTTAGTTAACCTTCAATTTGGTGTATGATTTCTTGCAAATAGTCTAAATTAATCTGTTATAATGTACCACTGAAACGAGGAAATTCGTATATGGACATTCTATATGTTTACTAAAACTATACACTGATGTGCTGTGAAAACGACACAGTGGCAAACATCCACAAGAAGTTGAAAAAGGTGTATCGAGATGCTGCTGCCGATCGCAGTACAGTTAGTCGGTGGGCAAGCAGGTTACGTGATGAAAGCGGGCACGGCAATATTGAAGATTGTCCTCGCAGCGGCAGGCCTCGTACTGTACACACTCCAGACAATGTCCAGAGAGTTAATGAATTGGTGACTGCTGACAGACGCATCACAGTGAACGAATTGACACGCTAAGTTGGGATAAGTGAAGGAAGTGTTTGCAGAATACTGAAAGTGTTGGAGTTAAAAAAGGTTCGTGCCAGGTGGGTTCCCAGGATGTCGACAATGGCTCACAAAGAAACAAGAAAAACGATATGCAGCGAACTTTTGGAGCAGTGCGAGAATGGTGGAGATGAATTTCTTGGAAGAATTGTGACAGGTGATGAAACATGGTTAAATCATTTTTCACCAGAGACGAAGAGACAATCAATTGACTGGCATCATGCAAATTCACCCAAGGAAAAAAAATTCATAACCACACCTTCCGCTGGAAAAGTTATGGCTACGGTGTTTTTCGATTCCGAAGGACTCTTGCATGTGGACATCATGCCAAATGGAACCACCATAAATTCTGATGCATATGTGAAGACACTGAAGAAACTTCAAGCTCGATTGAGTCATGTTCGACCACGTCGGCAAAAGCAGGATGTCTTGCTGTTGCACGTCAATGCACGGCCACATGTCAGTCAAAAAACCATGGAAGCGATCACAAAACTCGGATGGACAACACTGAAACACCCGCCTTACAGTCCTGACCTGGCTCCATCTGACTATCATCTCTTTGGGAAACTGAAAGACTCTTCGTGGAACAAGGATTGAAGATGATGACTCCATTGTGCACGCTGCCAAACAGTGGCTCCACAGGTTGGTGCAGAATTTTACCGTGCTTGTATACAGGCGCCGGTTCCAAGATCGCGTAAGGCAGTTGAGAGGGATGGAAATTATTTGGAGAAATGAAAATATTGTTCCTAAAGGATGTATCTACACACTGTAAAACTCAAACATGGAGAATAAAAGACGGATTTTAAGAAAAGCAGTGTGCATTTCTTTTGGAGTGACCGTCGTATACGTATCAGTTTACTGGCAGCAAAAAACTTTTAAAAGTGCCTTGCTATATATTAATGACAGTCTGTCTATTTTCCTATCTGGTCTGCATCGAGCAGTGCCTTACTTCGGTCATAAAACAGACGTCCCCACTGGCTGTCAGATTGACGGACTCTGCGTATGCCACGAATGCCGCCTTTGACGGTCCGTCGGCTGGTGAACCTCAGGCCGGCCTGTGCTTGTGGTTGTGGTTGTGGCTGACCGTGCTAGTGGTGGCAGGAGGCTGGTGAACGCAGCGTGGCGTTTGATGTGGCCGCCCGCGGAATCACAAACACGAACAGCGCCGCTACAAAGCCACGGGCAGGATTGGTTCCGCTTCCGGAACGCCTGCTGCTGACACAAAGCTATTTCCGGCTCTCATGTAAGTCCGTGAATAACTCGATATCAAGACGAGCCAGTACAGTAAGTGAGAGAGGTCCGATTATTTCAGATGGTCAGTACAATGGATAACAGCACCAGTTCTTTTAAACATTCATATACTGCAGGCGTATGCCACACTAATAGTACGAAATTCGCTCACGCTCTTCACCTAGCCATTTGTCTCGTCAGGAAGTCTGCAGAGGAAACTTAAGGGATACTGACACAACTGATGCCTAGGTTTTGTGCCAGCGTCATTGTAACTGGCGACTCAAACTCAATGTAAATGAAGCAAAATGCTCGTGCTTCCATTTTAATAACAGACTAATTGTTAACTGCAAATCTATTTTTAACGGAAATCCTGTAAAACAGAAGCCTACCAGAAGTATATGTGTGACATCCTTCTCAGAATCTTGACTTATGGGGCACTTCACTAGCACTACAGGCAAAATTTCTATCAGGAATAAAATCCTCCGAATACTATGTGGTACTTTTTGGGAATCAACAGCTGGGATGCTCAGATCTGCTCCATTGTAGTGAACGTACAGTATTGTGGCCATACGTGTCTAATTACAAGGTAATCCCAAAAGTAAGGTCTCCTATTTTTTTCTTTTTTTTTATAAGTACAGAACTCTGTTTTTGTGGCAGTTGGTGACACTGTTATGAAGAGAGCTTCACGCCCTGTATGTAAACATGCGCGCACGCCACGCTGAGGCGCTCAGTCTTGGCTTGGCAGTCATTGAGAATGGAGCTCCCGTTGGATGTTACCCCCAAATGCGAATTGCGCGCAGTTATTCGGTTTCTGAACGCAAAGGGCACTGCCCCGATAGAAATCCATCGCCAGTTGACGAAAGTGTATGGTGAGTCGTGCATGGATGTCAAAAATGTTCGTAAGTGGTGTAGAGAGTTTGCAACTAGTCGCACCGAAATTCACGACGAACAGAGGAGCGGGAGACCGTCATTTTTGGTTCAAATGACTCTGAGCACTATGGGACTTAACATATGAGGTCAGCAGTCCCCTAGAACTTAGAACTACTTAAACCTAACTAACCTAAGGACAGCACACACATTCATGCCCGAGGCAGGATTCGAACCTGCGACCGTAGCGGTCTCGCGGTTTCAGACTGAAACGCCCAGAACTGCTCGGCCACACCGGCCGGCAGACCGTCATTTTCTGAGGAGACAGTGTTGAAGGTTGAGCAAAGCATGCGTGAAAATCGGCGGATCACCCTGGATGATCTCTGCACGTTGGTTCCCGAGGTTTCCCGAAGCACCGCTCATATAAATTTTACGGAAACAATGAACTACCGGAAGGTGTGCGCCAGATGAGTGCCACGCATGCTGACTGAGGACCACATGCGGCAACCAGTTGATGCTTCCCGCGCATCTCTTCACCGCCTTGCAGCTGAACAGGACAACTTTCTGGACTCAATTGTCACTGGTGACAAAACCTGGGCATACCATTTTAAACTTGAGACCAAGCAACAATCACGTCAGTTGCGGCATCCTTCTTCGCCAAAGCCGCGGAAATTCAAAGAAACACAGTCTGCCGGTAAAGTCATGACAACCGTTTTTGGGATCGGAAAGGGGTATTGTTGGTCGACTTTATGCGCACCGGGGCCACAATTAACGCTGATAGGTACTGTGAGACTCTGAAAAAACTCAAACGAGAAATTCAGAACCGGAGAAGAGGAATGTTGAGCAAGGGCGTACACGTTCTCCATAACAACGGTCGCCCACACATCGCTCGGCAAGCCGTTGCTCTCCTGCAACAGTTTCAGGGGAACATAATCACCTAACCACCCTATAATCCTGACTTGGCGCCCGGTGACTATCACCTGTTTCCTATGTTAAAAGAACATTTGCCCGGAAAGCGATTCAGCTCCGACGACGACTTGAAAGAAGAGGTTTATAACATTCTGAACAGCATGGCGACGAGCTGGTATGACATGGGCATACAAAAACTGCCACAGCGTCTACTAAAATGCATAGACACAAATGGTGATTGTGTCGAAACATAGCTAAATGTTCAAGCTGTAAACTGGTGTAAGCCATTGTAGAAATAAACAGGTCTATGTACTTCTAAAAAAATAGGAGGCCTTACTTTTGAGATTACCCTCGTATGTAATCCAACACATTTTTTTTCTCTGTCAGTTTTTGTTGAAAAAATGCAGACATTGTTGTGGTATTTCGTGGAATATTCCCGCTCCAGTTCCTATAGTTTCATGAAGATCCGATAGGTGACAGCGCGAAGTGTGGCGTCGGGTAACAGAGGTGTGTTCCAGGCAGATAGCTCTCAATGAGTTCCTTTTAGCAGAAAACCAGGGCATCGCAGCCACTTGTAACCGCCTGCAGAATGTCTTCGGAGACCTGGCAGTGGTCAAAAGCGCCATTAATCGGTGGGTGTCGCGTCTTTCATCATCGGAACAAGGTCGCGTAAAGGTGTCCGACTTGCCGCGTGCCTGTCGGCCGCACATAGCTGACTACAATCACGAAATTGTAGAAACGACTTCAGCGCGTTCGTCGCCACAAAATTGCAAACCAATTTCTCCTTCTGCACAACAATGCAAGGCCTGACACAAGTCTGCGCACCCGAGAGGAGTTCACAGAACCTCAATGAACTGGTGTTCCTTATGCACCTTACAGCCCGGATCTCGCACTTTCCGATTTTCATCTGTTTGGCCCAAGAAAGAAATCACTCCGCGTGAAATAGTAGGTGGATAAAAAAGTGTCGTTTGGCTAGGTCCTCCCGTCGGGTAGACCGTTCGTCGGGTGCAAGTCTTTCTATTTGACGCCACTTCGGCGAATTGCGCATCGATGGGGATGAAATGATGATTATTAGTAGAACACAACAACCAGTCCCTGAGCGTAGAAAATATCCAACCCAACCGGGAATCGAACCCGGGCCAGTAGGACTGACATTCTGTCGAGTGACCACTCAGCTACCGGGGGTTGACAGTAGGTGGATGTGGGGGAGGTTATTGGAGGATCAAGTTGTTAGATCCAACGTCGATTAATAGAACGGTACCAAGCAGTCATACAGGCCCTCTCAGTAAGGTGGCTTAAGGCCCTCGTATTGGACTATGCTTAAAAATTGGATTTTGTAGACGAAAGAGAGCGGAGTAATACGGTTTATTGGGATCCTGAATAAAACAACCTTCCTTTCAGAAAAAAAATATACGATACATTATATATTGGACACCGCTTGTAACAACCATGCCAGCGAGCTCGACATTTGGATCAATATTACTATGTGTAAGATCAGAGCCTGCCTAAAAGGCTACACCAACTCATTAATCGTGGAGGAAAAATCGTGGTGCGTGGGGGAAGAAACGTTTTTGTCTACAGCCTCTGCTAGCACCGAGGGAAAAAAGCATCCATTACGAAACATGGGAAAAGGCAAACGGGAAAAGAGCAAAAAAGGTGAATGATAACTGAACAAGAAATTCATAATAATAACCATTTTACCGTACAAAACTCAAAAACCACAACCATATTATACAGGGTGTTTCAAAAATGACCGGTATATTTGAAACGGCAATAAAAACTAAACGAGCAGCGATAGAAATACACCGTTCGTTGCAATATGCTTGGGACAACAGTACATTTTCAGGCAGACAAACTTTCGAAATTACAGCAGTTACAATTTTCAACAACAGATGGCGCTGCGGTCTGGGAAACTCTATAGTACGATATTTTCCACATATCCACCATGCGTAGCAATAATATGGCGTAGTCTCTGAATGAAATTACCCGAAACCTTTGACAACGTGTCTGGCGGAATGGCTGCACATGCAGATGAGATGTACTGCTTCAGCTGTTCAGTTGTTTCTGGATTCTGGCGGTACACCTGGTCTTTCAAGTGTCCCCACAGAAAGAAGTCACAGGGGTTCATGTCTGGCGAATAGGGAGGCCAATCCACGCCGCCTCCTGTATGTTTCGGATAGCCCAAAGCAATCACACGATCATCGAAATTTTCATTCTGGAAATTAAAGACGTCGGCCGTGCGATGTGGCCGGGCACCATCTTGCATAAACCATGAGGAGTTCGCAGTGTCATCTAAGGCAGTTTGTACCGCCACAAATTCACGAAGAATGTCCAGATAGCGTGATGCAGTAATCGTTTCGGATCTGAAAAATGGGCCAATGATTCCTTTGGAAGCCGGCCGCGGTGGTCTCGCGGTTCTAGGCGCGCAGTCCGGAACCGTGCGACTGCTGCGGTCGCAGGTTCGAATCCTGCCTCGGGCATGGATGTGTGTGATGCCCTTAGGTTAGTTAGGTTTAAGTAGTTCTAAGTTCTAGGGGACGTATGACCACAGCAGTTGAGTCCCATAGTGCTCAGAGCCATTTGAACCATTTTTAGCCATTCCTTTGGAAGAAATGGCGGCCCAGACCAGTACTTTTTGAGGATGCAGGGACGATGGGACCGCAACATGGGGCTTTTCGGTTCCCCATATGCGCCAGTTCTGTTTATTGACGAAGCCGTCCAGGTAAAAATAAGCTTCGTCAGTAAACCAAATGCTGCCCACATGCATATCGCCGTCATCAATCCTGTGCACTATATCGTTAGCGAATGTCTCTCGTGCAGCAATGGTAGCGGCGCTGAGGGGTTGCCGCGTTTGAATTTTGTATGGATAGAGGTGTAAACTCTGGTGCATGAGACGATACGTGGACGTTGGCGTCATTTGGACCGCAGCTGCAACACGGTGAACGGAAACCCGAGGCCGCTGTTGGATCACCTGCTGCACTAGCTGCGCGTTGCCCTCTGTGGTTGCTGTTCGCGGTCGCCCTACCTTTCCAGCACGTTCATCCGTCACGTTCCCAGTCCGTTGAAATTTTGCAAACGGATCCTTTATTGTATCGCTTTTCGGTCCTTTGGTTACATTAAACCTCCGTTGAAAACTTCGTCTTGTTGCAACAACACTGTGTTCTAGGCGGTGGAATTCCAACACCAGAAAAATCCTCTGTTCTAAGGAATAAACCATGTTGTCTACAGCACACTTGCACGTTGTGAACAGCACACGCTTACAGCAGAAAGACGACGTACAGAATGGCGCACCCACAGACTGCGTTGTCTTCTATATCTTTCACCTCACTTGCAGCGCCATCTGTTGTTGAAAATTGTAACTACTATAATTTCGAAAGTTTGTCCGCCTGAAAACGTACTGTTGTCCCAAGCATATTGCAACAAACGGTGTATTTCTATCGCTGCTCGTTTAGTTTTTATTGCCGTTTCAAATATACCGGTCATTTTTGAAACACCCTGTATATGCCATATATAGAGAACCATCACAAATGATGATTTGTCAATAGAGGAGTGTCTTGTGTAACACTGTTTTAAATCTGAGTATGCGTATACAGCAGTTGCGTATACAGCAGTAAGAGTTGTGTAATTGTAAGAAAGACAAACGTGTTTTTCATCCCAGTTACATATATTTCGCTAATTCTCTTTCACAACGAAGTCACACTGTGGTAAAACTGTACGTGGAAGAAAACGAAAATGAGGAACGCATGGATTCAGTGCCCAAAACGTCCTAAAACGGAGAGTTTCTTGCCATTTTCACCACCTTTACTTTTCATGCTTTCTCGTTTAGTCGGCTAAAAGTATGTGAAAATATAAAGGTTTCCGCGATCGTGTACTCTGCAGGGGGTCATGACCCACACGACCCTCCCCAGGCTCTGACTTCTGTACCTTCTCAAGCTTGCTGTTCTGTGCGGTGTCGAGAAGCTGTAAATACTCCTCTGTGGGAAACTGTTCAAGCTGGTAATGAAATCTAGTGAATGGTCTATATTCGGATAAAGAATAATAATTAACCCACGTGGAGCTGAATAGCTTATTCGCCTTTAAAAACTGGTCAATGGGGACGACGGAAATGTCCTGACCCAAATCTTCCGATAGGAACTCTTTGTTTACTGGCTCAGCCTTAGAACTTTATTGGCTTCCATATTTGTCGATTTTTTTACTGCTGCTGATTGCTTCCCCAACAGCGCCCAAAACAAGTCGTTGGCCAAAATGTGCACGTATACAGGGTTTTCCGCAGTGTACAAGCTCTAGGGATTGATAAATGAGAGGATACGGAACAGGAAAGGTCTAACGAACTGATGTCCGGAAATGCATGGTTTCCATGCTAGAGACCATTTATTACTCAGTCATACATTGTTACAGAGACTGCTGCCTAATACGTACTGTACCATGCAGCCACAGTTAAAGTATGTGTTGAAAATGATTTCCATGTGCCTCGACGATTGCGTGTACGCGCCGTAACATGTTCTGTCTCACACGTTCACGTTGGCCAGGTTGCTTCCGAACAGTGTCAAAAGCAGCATGAATACACTGCTCCAATGTCTCCATATATGTAACGGGCTCCACATATACGATACTTTTGAGATGGCTCCGTAACACGGGTTGAGATCCGGTGAACAAGCAGGCTATGCAGCTAGAATCCCTCGTCCGATCCATCGAGCAGGGAAGACAAGATTGAGATGCGCCTGAGCGTTAACGGCGAAATGGGCTGGTTCAAAAATGGCTCTGAGCACTATGGGACTTAACTTCTGAGGTCATCAGTCCCCTAGAACTTTTTTTTTTTTTTTTTTTTTGGTCATCGGTCTACTGACTGGTTTGATGCGGCCCGCCACGAATTCCTTTCCTGTGCTAACCTCTTCATCTCAGAGTAGCACTTGCAACCTACGTCCTCAATTATTTGCTTGACGTATTCCAATCTCTGTCTTCCTCTACAGTTTTTGCCCTCTACAGCTCCCTCTAGTACCATGGAAGTCATTCCCTCATGTCTTAGCAGATGTCCTATCATCCTGTCCCTTATCAGTATATTCCACATATTCCTTTCCTCTCCGATTCTGCGTAGAACCTCCTCATTCCTTACCTTATCAGTCCACCTAATTTTCAACATTCGTCTATAGCACCACATCTCAAATGCTTCGATTCTCTTCTGTTCCGGTTTTCCCACAGTCCATGTTTCACTACCATACAATGCTGTACTCCAGACGTACATCCTCAGAAATTTCTTCCTCAAATTAAGGCCGGTATTTGATATTAGTAGACTTCTCTTCGCCAGAAATGCCTTTTTTGCCATAGCGAGTCTGCTTTTGATGTCCTCCTTGCTCCGTCCGTCATTGGTTATTTTACTGCCTAGGTAGCACAATTCCTTAACTTCATTGACTTCGTGACCATCAATCCTGATGTTAAGTTTCTCGCTGTTCTCATTTCTACTACTTCTCATTACCTTCGTCTTTCTCCGATTTACTCTCAAACCATAGTGTGTACTCATTAGACTGTTCATTCCGTTCAGCAGATCATTTAATTCTTCTTCACTATCACTCAGGATATCAATGTCATCAGCGAATCGTATCACTGATATCCTTTCACCTTGTATTTTAATTCCACTCCTGAACGTTTCTATTATTTCCATCATTGCTTCCTCGATGTACAGATTGAAGAGTAGGGGCGAAAGGCTACAGCCTTGTCTTACACCCTTCTTAATACGAGCACTTCGTTCTTGGTCGTCCACTCTTATTATTCCCTCTTGGTTTTTGTACATATTGTATATGACCCGTCTCTCCCTCTAGCGCCGGCCGCGGTGGTCTCGCGGTTCTAGGCGCGCAGTCCGGAACCGTGCGACTGCTACGGTCGCAGGTTCGAATCCTGCCTCGGGCATGGATGTGTGTGATGTCCTTAGGTTAGTTAGGTTTAATTAGTTCTAAGTTCTAGGGGACTTATGACCACAGCAGTTGAGTCCCATAGTGCTCAGAGCGATTTTTTTCTCCCTGTAGCTTACCCCTACTTTTTTCAGAATCTCGAACAGCTTGCACCATTTTATATTGTCGAACGCTTTTTCCAGGTCGACAAATCCTATGAAAGTGTCTTGATTTTTCTTTAGCCTTGCTTCCGTTATTAGCCGTAACGTCAGAATTGCCTCTCTCGTCCCTTTACTTTTCCTAAAGCCATACTGATCGTCACCTAGCGCATTCTCAATTTTCTTTTCCATTCTTCTGTATATTATTCTTGTAAGCAGCTTCGATGCATGAGCTGTTAAGCTGATAGTGCGATAATTCTTGCACTTGTCAGCTCTTGCCCTCTTCGGAATTGTGTGGATGATGCTTTTCCGAAAGTCAGATGGTATATCGCCAGACTCATATATTCTACACACCAACGTGAATAGTCGTTTTGTTGCCACTTTCCCCAACGATTTTAGAAATTCTGATGGAATGTTATCTATCCCTTCTGCCTTATTTGACCGTAAGTCCTCCAATGCTCTTTTAAATTCCGATTCTAATACTGGGCCCCCTATCTCTTCTAAATCGACTCCTGTTTCTTCTTCTATCACATCAGACATATCTTCACCCTCATAGAGGCTTTCAATGTATTCTTTCCACCTGCTCTCTCCTCTGCATTTAACAGTGGAATTCCCGTTGCACTCTTAATGTTACCACCGTTGCTTTTAATGTCACCAAAGGTTGTTTTGACTTTCCTGTATGCTGAGTCTGTCCTTCCGACAATCATATCTTTTTCGATGTCTTCACATTTTTCCTGCACCCATTTCGTCTTAGCTTCCCTGCACTTCCTATTTATTTCATTCCTCAGCGACTTGTATTTCTGCATTCCCGATTTTCCCGGAACGTGTTTGTACTTCCTCCTTTCATCAATCAACTGAAGTATTTCTTCTGTTACCCATGGTTTCTTCGCAGCCACCTTCTTTGTACCTATGTTTTCCTTCCCAACATCTGTGATTGCCCTTTTTAGAGATGTCCATTCCTCTTCAACTGTACTGCCTACTGCGCTATTCCTTATTGCTGTATCTACAGCGTTAGAGAACTTCAAACGTATCTCGTCATTCCTTAGTACTTCCGTAGCGCCTAGAACTTAGAACTATTTAAACCTAACTAACCTAAGGACGCCACACACATCCATGTCCGAGGCAGGATTCGAGCCTGCGACCTTAGCGGTCGCGCGGTTCCAGACTGAAGCGCCTAGAACCCCTCGGCCACACCTGCCGGTGGTGTGGTTGTTCTCGGCGGGGATAGATATCCTGATACAACCTTGCTTCCCGCCGCCCGTTACAATTTGCCTTTCCCTAATTAAACACCATGCCGGCAAGTTCTCGATTCGAATACGGAACATTGTATACAACGTTGTGTCACAACCACTACAAGGTGAGTCAGAAAGAGAACTGAATCGGACACAACATTATCACTTACTATGGCAGGAGAGGACGCTAGAGAATGCTGTACGAGGAACGGTACCACCCTCTAGGAGGAAACCATGCATACTGTAACTATGGATACGTGATACAGCGCTTATTAGAGCGCAGCCTCCGTAACAAAGTATGATTAAATAAATTGTCTCTGCTGTGAAAGCCATGCATTTCTGGACCTAAGTTCATTAGACCTTTCTCGTTCAGTATCCTCTCATCAATCAATCAGAGTTTGTACACGGTGGAAAAAATCACCTCTTATACGCACAGTCTCATTACACCATAATTCGATGCAGAACGGAAATGAACCTGAAAATTCTGGTACTCATCACGTTTTCTTCCATTCCGAAAGGTATTGCACTCAGCGACTGTTATTGACTTGTAAATTATAGATTGAATCGATCAGTCGTCCTTTTTGAATTTTATTGTGCAAATCTAGATTTGGGCTAGAAGCTAGCCATTCTCAATGCACTATTATCTTCGATCGATGCATGTAATTCATTGAACTGTGAATAAATCCAATCAAAAGGGAATTACAGGCATCAAGCGAAAATAATGGCTAGCTTCTAGCCGAAATCTAGATCTGCACAATAAATTTAAAAAGGGCGACTGATCGCTGCAATCTATAATTTACAATTCTGGTACTGTAACGTAAAGAATCCGTTACAGAAATTCGTCTGCGAAAGTAATCCTCCGCAAGTTTTCAAAGTTGGATTCCCACTGTCCGGCGGAGGCCAGCTATAAACCAACTGGAATGAGCAGTTTTGTTAGCGTTAGCGCAGGTTAGTAACGTCGCTCTGTCTGCAAGGTTCGATTCTCTAGAGACAGCTACAATTTGCATCGTTTCTGAATCTCTTAGTGGCTGTTTTGGCGGTTTAATGGAAGCTGCAGTTCTCATGCATATTATTCAGTGTACTAATACAGTCTGAACTGATGGCTTGTTTCTCAAGGGCCCTCAAGGCATGTTTTGTTGAAATTCAGTCACTGCCTCGCCCATATTCTGTAAATTTCAGAAAAAAAACTAATCATACTCGTTGCTGTGTTATACACACATCCTCATAAATTAAGGATATGGCTGATACGTGGTGAAACAACGCTCTGGTGGGCGGTTTGCTGGTTTAAATCACCTCGGGGTATGACCATGCGGTGCATTTGACCTGCAGACGTCGCTCGATGGCGCTGGCAGCATTCCACATACGCAGAGGTGCGTTTGTGCATGTCAGAGTACGGTGCAGCGAGTAAGTGTGCAGACGTTTTCAGACGTGCCAATGTTGACTGTCTGTTGAAAATGGCTCAAAGAAATATTGATGACGTCATGAGGGGTAGAATACTAGGGTGACTGGAGGCCGGTCAAACACAGCAGGTCGTAGCACGGGCCCTCTGTGTGCCATAAAGTGTGATGTCAAGATAATAGTAACCATTCCAGCAGACAGGAAACTTGTTCATACGCTACAGTACGGGACGTCCACAGTGTACAACAACACAAGAAGACCCATATCTCACCATAAGTGCCCGCAGACGGCCACGGAGTACGGCAGGTAGCCTTCTTTGGAACCTTACCGCAGCCACTGGAACAGTTGTCTCCACACACACAGTCTACAGACGACGGAAAGGACATGGTTTATTCGCCCAAAGACCGGAAAGGTGCATTCCACTGACCCCCTGGTCACAGGAGAGCGCGTAAAGCCTGGTTATCAAGAACGCAGTACATGGTCATTGGAGCAGTGGTCCCAGGTTATGTTCACGGACGAGTTTTAGGTATAGTCTGAACATTATCGTCGTGTTTTCATCTGGCGTGAGCCAGGAACCAGATACCAACCCCCAAATGTCCTTGAAAGGGACCCGTATGGAGGTCGTGGTTTGATGGTGTGGGGTGGGATTATGATTGGTGCACGTACACACGTGCATGTTTGTGAAAGAGGAACTGTGACAGGTCAGGTGTGTCGCGACGTCATTTTGCGTCAGTATGTCCATCTTTTCATGGTTGCAGTGGGTCCCACCTTCCTCCTGATGGATGACAACGCACCGCCCCACCGAGCTGCCATCGTGGAGGAGTACCTTGAAACAGAAGATATCAGGCGAATGGAGTGGCCTACCTGTTCTCCAGACCTAAACCCGATCGAGCACGACTGGGATGCTCTCGGTCGACGAATTGCTGCACGTCTTCAAACCCCTACAACATTCCAGGAACTCCGACAGGCACTGGTGCAAGAATGAGAGGCTACACCCCAGCAGCTGCTCGACCACCTGATCCATAATATGCCAACCCGTTATGCGGCCTGTGTACGTGTGCATGGTGATCATATCCCATATTGATGTCGGGGTACATGCCCATGAAACAGTGGCGTTTTGTAGCACATGTGTTTCGAGACGGTTATGTCAACTTATCCCCAATACGTAGACGTACAGATCTGTGTCGTGTGTGTTCCCTATGTGCCTATGGTATTAGCGCCAGTTTTGTGTAGTGACACGTTGTGTGGCATCACATTCTGCAATTATCCTTACTTTATGAGCATGAGTGTATTTTTATTATCGGCGATTTACAAACAGCTCATTGTGTTTTTTACTTGCTGGTGATAATGACTTTAGTGAATATCTTGTAAATTACTGAGAAGAGGCACATATTTTTAATGTTCTATCCTGTCTTGCCAATACTCTTACTTGTAAAGTAGAACAGCTGAATCATTTTTCCAATTTCGGTGAACTGCTGTCTTTCGCAGTGCATTCCCAGGTAATGTTATCGACGTCATTTGTACTAGGTACGCAAGTGAGCCGTGCGCCGTGCCCGATACCTCGCGTCCTGTATATTGTACACTGCCTCTGCTCATGAGAGGATACTCATTTCGCGGACTGTTGGCAGGAGAGACAGGTCCGATTAGAGGAGGGGAAGTCGAAGCTGAGCAGTGGATGCGAGCAGACGTGCGTGGGCCAAAGTACGTGTTTCTTCGGAAGGCGTGGCCAGTTTTTCCAGCGCAGGCATTTTTCTAATAGCGTGCTGAGGGGCGGCCCAACGGGAGAGATCGGTGCGGCTGTCAGACGCGGCGTACTTGACTGCGCCGGTGCTCAACTGGGCCGCATCAGGCCTGCGTTTTTCTGTGGCTCTCTGCTCTGGAGAACAGAGTCCCGAGAATGCCGCCACTTACTCCACGGTGAGCATCGTCTGTGAGAATTGTCGAAAACCCCGACTCTGTTGTCGGTAGCTTGCTGTGCAGGAGCAGCTTGGTGCCTCCCTCCCCGTGTGGTTTAAAGCTAATAGTCATATGACCGCACGATGATCGATTGGTTCTTAGCTAAACAAACCGTCAACACGCTCGTGCTCATCTCTCTCCTGAAGAGCAATTGGTTTGCCTTGTTGTAACGGCGACCGGAACAGTCGCGGGGTTGAAGTGACGGAAAACGCGGCGGGACTTGCGGAGCGGCCCACTAACAACAACACAACGGGAGAGGACCGACACGACCAACGAAGGACCTTACGAAAACAACAAGAACGGAACAACAGAGTCAAGAAAACCTAACTAGACAACCACGTCCACTCGTAAACGAAACACGAAAGTAAGTACGCTGTCTAAGGCGAGGCATATGTCATGTGACGTACGCAAGGTTAGACTGGCAGGCTGAGCTTTTTTTTTTTTTTCCTTTATTGATTTTCAATTCCCCCCGAAGGGGGCCGGCTGGCAGCAGCTTAGTACGCTGCTCTACAGCCTACAGACTTTCATTTTAAAAACGGAAGAAGAAAAGAAACAAGAAAAACGTGATAAAATGGTGACGTCAAGTGTAAAATGGCGGAAAAATGCGGAAAGTTAAAACAGAAAGCAAAAAGGGGGTGGCAATGTTAATAAAAGACACAGGAATCAGACAAGTAACATAGTACACACACAATTAAAAAAAACACGGCGACAGTCTGGTTTCTGTCTGGTTTCTGTTCGCAAGAGATAAAAGGCACACCCAGTGACAGTATGATGGCCGTTCGCAACACTTCCCAAAAAACACAACACGGAACACTCACTGTAAAACACGCACTGGAGAACACTCACTGTAGCAGAACACTGCGTGAAAGTGGCGGCACAAGGATGACACTCCCGAGCCAAAGGCAGAGCGGGGGGGGGGGGGGACCTGGAGGAGGGGGAAGAACAAGTAGGGAGGAAGGAAAAAAACGAAAAAGGGGGGGGACCAAGGAGGGAGAGGACGAATAAACGGGGAGAAGAGCAGATGCGAGAGGGAATGAGAGGAGGCAGAGGAGGGAAATGTAAAAGGACGGGGGAGAGAAGGGGGTAAGGAGAGGGGAGGTGGGGAAGAAAGAGAATGGGGGTGAGGGAGCCCAGGAAAAGGACAGAGGAAAGCAGGGGGAGTGAGGATCAGAGTTGATAGGAGGGATAAATGGTGGGAGAGAGAGGGCATCATTCGGGAGGGGCAGTTGATGGAAGCCACCTTGGGAAAGGAGATGTAGGGTATAGAGATGGAGGGTAGGGGGGACACAACAGTGAAGGCGTGGCAGGGGGCGGGGATGGGAGAGGAGAGAAGCAACCAGGGGGTGAGGGGGTTCAAGGAGGTGGGAGGTGTAGACGATGCAGATATGTTCAAGGAATAGGAGCAGATGGGGGAAAGGAATGAGATCATACAGGATCCGCGTGGGGGATGGGAGGTGTATACTGAAGGCGAGGCGGAGTGCATGACATTCAAGGATCTGGAAGGACTTATCGAATTTGGGGGGGGGGGGCAGATATCCAGGCAGGACTGGCATAACAGAGGATGGGACGGAATAAGGATTTGTAGGTGTGGAGGATGGTAGAGGGGTGCAACCCGCATGTCCGGCCAGAGAGGAGTTTGAGGAGCCGGAGGCGGTTGTGGGCTTTGGATTGTATGGAGCGGAGATGAGGGATCCAGGTGAGGTGACGGTCAATGGTGAGGCCAAGGTAGGTGAGGGTGGGGGTGAGGTGGACAGGACGGGCGCAGACAGTAAGGGAGAAATCCAGGAGCCGGAAGGAGCGAGTGGTACGACCTACGACGATTGCCTGGGTCTGGGAAGGATTGATTTTCAGCAGCCACCGGTTACACCATGCAGCAAAAAGGTCAAGGTGATTCTGGAGAAGGCGTTGGGACCGTTGGAGGGTAGGAGCGAGGGCGAGGAATGTAGTGTAATCAGCATATTGCAAGAGGTGTACTGGAGTGGGGGGGGGGGGGGTTGGGGCATATCTGCTGCGTACAGGAGGTACAGGAGAGGGGAGAGGACAGAGCCCTGGGGCACACCTGTGGAGGGGTAGACGGGCTGAGCGAGATGCAGGCGCTTAAGTACTCTATCGGGGCTGCAACCACGTGTTCTACTGTGGCGCCATCATTCTAAAAGTGGGCCAGGAGGCGCGCGCCGCCACAGCTTACGGCGCGATGGTACAGAGACCTCTAGGGGTCATCGACGTCCATGACGTCTGGCGGGGATTCAAATTCCGCGGCGCGCAGTACAAGATGCCTATTTTAGAGTACTTACTTCTTCAGAAAACTGTAGCCGCCTAGTTTTAAGTTAAGATTTAAGGACTGTGACGTGGGTTTTCATTTTAAGGCCTAGCGGGCTGTGATGTAAGTGGGATCTTATCTTATAACTGCGTTGCACTGAGAAGAATGACACCCTGAAATGTCTCTGTTAGATTCGTTTCATAATACTTGACATATATTTCGTGCTGTCACGGTCAGTTATTCGTAACTTAGTTTTGTACTTCGTGTTTGTCCCTGTTCAGTGGTACACAATCGCACTAAAGTATCAACTTTTCCAATAACCATCTAATCCTACACTACTGGCCATTAAAATTGATACACCACGAAGACGACGTGCTACAGACGCGAAATTTAACCGACAGGAAGAAGATGCTCTGATACGCAAATGATTAGCTTTTCAGAGCATTCACACAAGGTTGGCGCCGGTGGCGACACCTACAATGTGTCGACATGAGGAAAGTTTCCAAACCGCTTTCTCATGCACAAACAGCAGTTGACCGGCGTTGTCTGGTGAAACGTTGTTGTGATGCCTCGTGTAAGGAGGAGAAATGCGTACTATCACGTTTCCGACTTTGATAAAGTTCGGATTGTAGCCTATCGCAATTGCGGTTTATCGTATCACGACATTGCTGCTCGCGTTGGTCGAGATCCAATGACTGTTAGCAGAATATGGAATCGGTTGGTTCAGGAGGGTAATACGAACGCCGTGCTGGATCCCAACGGCCTCGTATCACTAGCAGTCGAGATGACAGCATCTTATCCGCATGGCTGTAACGGATCGTGGAGCCACGTCTCGATCCCTGAATCAACAGATGGAGACGTATGCAAGACAACGACCATCTGCCCGAACAGTTCGACGACGTTTGAAGCAGCATGGACTATCAGCTCGGAGACCATGGCTGCGGTTGCCCTTGACGCTGCATCACAGACAGGAGCGCCTGCGATGGTGTACTCAACGACGAACCTGGGTGCACGAATGGCAAAACGTCATTTTTCGGATGAATCCAGGTTCTGTTTACAGTCGCCTTGTTTGGCGACATGCGGTGAACGCACATTGGAAGCGTGTATTCGTCATCGCCATACTGGCGTATCACCCAGCGTGATGGTATGGGGTGCCATTGGTTACATGTCTCGGTACCTCTTGTTCGCATTGACGGCACTTTGAACAGTGGACGTTATATTTCAGATGTGTTACGACCCGTTGCTCTACCCTTCAAAGAAATGTTCAAATGTGTGTGAAATCTTACGGGACTTAACTGCTAACGTCACTAAGCTTACACACTACTTAACCTAAATTATCCTAAGGACAAACACAGACACCCATGCCCGAGGTAGGACTCGAACCTCCGCCGGGACCAGCCGCACAGTCCATGACTGCACCGGAATAGGTCGCCCGGCTAATCCCGCGCGGCTCTACCCTTCATTAGATTCCTGTGAAACCTTACATTTCAGCATGATAATGCACGGCCGCACGTTGCAGGTATTGTACGGGCCTTTCTGGATACAGAAAATGTTCGAGTGCTGCCCTGGCCAGCACGTTCTCCAGATCTCTCACCAATTGAAAACGTCTGGTCAATGGTGGCCGAGCAACTGGCTCGTCACAATACGCCAGTCACTACTCTTGATGAACTGTGGTATCATGTTGAAGCTGCATGGGCAGCTGTACCTGTACACGCCATCTAAGCTCTGTGTGACTGAATGTCCAGGCGTATCAAGGCCGTTATTACGGCCAGAGATGGTTTGTCTGGGTACTGATTTCTCAGGATCTATGTCCCCAAATTGCCTGAAAATGTAATCACATGTCAGTTCTAGTATAGTATATTTGTCCAATGAATACCCGTTTATCATCTGTATTTCTTCTTGGTGTAGCATTTATAATGGCCAGTAGTGTATTTACATTATTTTGTATCCCACCTGGAAGGCAGCGCGTGGGTCTGCTCCTAAAAACTTAAAGGTTGGCCGAATGAAGGAAGCGAGTAGGAGCAGGTGAGGTAAAACATGTCGGTACTGCAAGTGAGAAACAGGGGTTCACTAAAGTATAAACATAGGAAAACTGATTACATAACTTTATGTGAAGAGCACGTAGGTGCGAAGCCTTAGACCCGTCGTAAGTAGTGCTAAGTCTCTATATCAAACGAAGCTAAAGCGAAGCGTCCCGGCCGTCTGCTCTTGATGAACTCCGAAAGTGGAGCGGCGCTCGTAGAGCTGCACAGCGTCGCTAGAGGGCGCTGTGGTCGGCGAAGATCTTCCGCTCTCGTAGTTCCAACCTAAGAACGGGCACCTACGCTGTGGCATCGTAGCTATCGATACCGCCCATTACCTACATTCTGTGCTGCCAAATCTACTGTCTCTCTTTGTCATTTGTATGAAAGAATGAATGAGTGTGTATGTTGAATTTGTCTTAGGGTGGAGAAAAATTGTGTCACGAAATTTTAACGCTAGATGGCTGATGTTAGTAGGAACCAAAGTTACTAATGTTGTGTAGGCCGAAAACGCACAATTTTTAATCTCCGGAAATTTGACACCACTCGCTCCGATTCGCCGCGGGATTGCCCAGTTGCCGTTTATTAATGTGTGATGATGTGTTGCTATTGTAGCTGATGTACACGTCGCTCTGCTAGTTCATATTCAACTTCGGAAATCGAATACTTATATTTTTGAGAGTGTAGTGAGGCGTATTTTTCACTGTATTTAGTAAGTTTTTCCGATCCTTGCTTTGTGCAACCAGGAAACGTGGTATAGGAAGTGCGTTAATTCAGAACAGTTTTAAAATTCAGTTGTCTGACTTTACTTTTAAATGGAATGTATGTGCGAACTATTGTCGGCGTGGCTGAGCGGTTCTAGGCGCTTCAGTCTGGAACCGCGTGACCGCTACGGTCGCAGGTTCGAATCCTGTCTCGGGCATGAATGTGTGTGATGTCCTTAGTTTAGTTAGGTTTAAGTAGTTCTAAGTTCTAGGGGACTGATGACCTCCGATGTTAAGTCCCATTGTGCTCAGAGCCATTTGAACCATTTTTTAAACTATTGTCGTATGTGTGTATTTTATTTATTTTACTTTCCATTTCGTATCAATTTTCAGATTGTGTAGCTTCATTCATTTCACGTGGCGGTAATTTCACAGTATGTAGCTTCAGTACCATCTTGAATAAGTTTTATTCTTAGTTCTGCGTGATATTTTATTGCAATTTCTTTGTATACGATGTACATTTGTGTTCTTGAAGTTTTCACGAGTCTTAATAATTTGGCTTTGTTCACAAATATTCACGAAATTGGCGGGTCTTTCACCCCAGTATAGCTTAGATTGATGTGCAAGGTGATTCAGATAAATTTCTCAGTCGGAAAGTGTTCCATGACATTCTCATTCAGATTAATTAAGTCTTAGGAATTGGGGATGAACTTACGAGCTTCTGATTTTCTGTGAAAGGCAAAATTCTTTTTATTTCCATTCTTGTGTGCTGATCCTGTAAGTTTGTCAGAACTTATTTCATGCGCGCCGAAGATTACCTTTACATTCCTCGCCGCAATGTGCCACAGCACTCAATATAATAATAGTAACTGAGTTAACCAAGTACATAACAAGCAACGATAGATCACAGTTTAGAACTATTTTGAGAATTTTTAACATGACGTTTTACTTAAATAAACTATGTTAACCGGTGAAGATTGTTTTCCTGACAAACACCTCCCGTTTTGTAAGAACCATTTAATACATCCCACCTGGCGTTTCTGAAGCGCAAAAGGGAGGTCTTGTATTTGTAAACTTCGTCTGATTATTGCAATAGCGTTCACTTCAACCATCTTCAGCCGACTCAATGATGGATGAAGTGATCGTTTTAACAAGCATAAATCTACAGATACCAGCATTCGAATGGTACCTTTATTCTTTATTTATTTATTTATTTATTTATTTTGCACCAGAACCAGGGGGAATCTTCATACACGTCAGTCAGGGGCCTGAAGGTGGCGTAGTAAATCGCCGAAACTGGTAGCCAAACAAACTAATTTTGTAAACTAGACTGCTGAAAGGTGTTTGATTTGGCATCCTGTATTTGATATACTTCCTTCTCGGGACAGGAAAATTTTGAAACATGTTAAGGTTAAAATGAGTCTCGATTAAAATTTTATTGCTTCAAGTATGTTGGCTCTAAGGAAATGAGACATTTCTGCTCAGTGTTCTTTAAAGTTGACATTGTTCCAAACAAAAGAGACATTTATGCTTGGGTTCTTTAGAAGTATATGTTGTTGTAAAGAAAGCAGACGTCTATGATTGGACCTTCTAACATGGTACGAGAGAGTTTTATGCTAGGAGTGGAGTGTTCGTGCCTTTTATCTTGGTATATGTCCTTGTTGACTGTACCAACGAGTATTAATCGTTTCTATTAAGACGTCTTTCACTGCACTTATCCTTTCTTCATACCTTAAAGAGTTTTCTGTATCTTAACTGACATGTTCTGTTGTTCAGTACACAGTATCTGAGTTTATAATTAATACCTTAAGATATATAAAAACTTAAGAAAAATAACTAATGCTTGCACAGTTTTCTCTCTTTTCCGGATGAAATGAGTGCCTACCAAACATTAGTTTAATTTCTTTCCTCCTCGGGGCCTTGTTCATTTTTTATAGTTTTCTTACTCGTTTTATTTTACCTTTTCACATATTTTCGCAGACAATTTCCAATACAGGGTGGGGAGAACAACAGTGATCCAAAAAATATTTAAAAAGCTGACGCGGAACTGATCCTTGTTCGTGAAAAGGAAAACTATCCAGCATAGAAAATGGGGGAAACTGCGACCTCGATGCAACAATCGATTGTTCTCAAACGTCACGCCTGCGCTTGCTCATCTCCCGCTTGCTCTATCCCTCGTAACTCGCTTTGTCATTGCGTATGTGTGACTGCGAGCAGCAGACGTGTTTGGTGACCGGTTGACCGCATCACAAAATGCTGCCCACGATAAAACAGCGCTTGTTCATTGTTGACTGTTATTCGAAGCACAATTCGTGCAAAACAAGTGCTGAACTATTTTCGCAAGAGTTTTAAGACTGGATGTGTTTTAGCGAAACGTCCAATATACTCTGCAATGTAAAACGGATGGGAGTAATGGCGCAAAACGAAGTCTGTAGCGAATAACAACCGCATATATCGGAAAAAGAGTTCGAAAACCGTAAAACATTGCACGACTGAACGAATGACTGGAACGAAGTCCGGAGTAAGAGAAGGTTGCTATCAACGCATCACCTAATGGAAACATGTAACGAAATCTTCCGATATTGTAATAAACATTTTAATTTCAGTGCTGCTTGAATCTTATGTTATGCATTTCACTATGGTGGACACAGAAGTCAAAAATATTCACTGTTAATAGAATACTTGAAGAATAAAAACATATGTAATCTGTCTAAGCAGGGGGTCGGTACCCTTTAGTAGGTAGGCAGTTTCCGTGAATATCCTGTACTGCAATATATGTTAAATGCTACATTCATGTAAATAAGTATCAATACATTTCATATTCTTGTATTTTGGGAGCTTTTTGGCATCTGTATCCGAATAATATATACTGGAAACCGGGGCGCTAAAAGGAGAAATGCAGCCTCCAAAGGTAAAAAGAAAATTTACCTAATTACTCAGAATTATGCGAGAAAGTGGTATGAACTGCTAGTAATTTTCAATGAAGCTGTAGAAATGTAATCACTGTCACCAAATGAGAACGACGTTTTAACTATTAAAACTAGTCAGTTACAAGGAAACGGTGCAAATCCTTCCTCTTTGCACTGTTGCTTTGCGTCTTCGTGAAACATCTCACGACTAAAGTGCCGAATATTTTTGCAACACGGGATTATGCGCCTATTGTCAGTATGCATCGCAGTTTCAAGGCAGACCATCGAAAGAGCCAGCCCATCGATAGTGACCTTCTCCTATTCTCAACACAGTTTATATATACATCGAAACACTATCAAAAAGATTTCCATGTTGCGAAAATCCCCGATTCGTACTAGACCTCCAGAAATGTCTCAGTTTAGCCTGCGAGTAAGTAGATAGTGGTAGAAGGAGCGTTTGGTATAACTGACCACGCTTTCCCACGATAATTAAGCCAATCCGTCCTTTAACTGCCTTTGTGAGCCGCCGCCTAGGAGTTCTTCCCACCTGTTATGAGGAGATGCTCTCGTAGTTTTATGGCGCCTTGCACAGCCGGAGCAGCGACGTCGGATTTTGAAAGTGCTATAATGCTAAGTTTTACGTGATGACGCGGGAAGAAGTTTTCTGTGCAAATATATGCCAACAAGGTGTGTTTAAGAAATACCGTAAAACGAATTTGTTCACACTGATTATAAGCTAACTATTAACGGTACGAGATGGAAAGGAATCCTATCAACGATTACCGGCTATGACGCACAGTCTGTAACTTGATTGTACTATCGGTGTAGTCCGTATAAGTCGTATATCTTTAGTTATGCCAAACTCATTTATTTATTAATATCAACGTTTGGTGGCATTGTAAAATTACTGAAAGATAGTATTTACGGCCCACAGACTCCTCCTAATGTCTATGTAGCAAAAGGCGACTTTTGTTAGCAAATATTTATTAATAACAAATACTTGATTTGCACCAGAATAAAAGTGCTTTTCCTGCATATCTCTTTGATGACTTGACGAGCGATTTCTGCATCGGCACCTCATCCGAGGCTCTAACAGTGCGAGATGGCCAACTACATCTGCTTGCCGGCATGGGAACCTACAGCTCGCCCGTTACTCCATAAGTAATGTAGCATTGATACTTTCACTTCATGTAATTTAAATATTAAAACTGAAAATATACTACAATGCGATCTTATCTGCAAAATAAAGGTTACCTTATAATCGGTATCCCGACAAATTTACTGTTGCGCATGAGGTAAAGCGTCCAGACGAACTTACGTGTGTTGTGTTCTGCTGGATCATTCTCAGTGAAGTGAAATTAGGACTTTTGGATCTCCGTTTTTCATTTCTCCCGATGAGGCCTGCCTTGGTATTTAACTTACAGAACACGAGTTATTGCCTATCTGAAAATCCCCATGAGTAATCTGAGGAGCTTTCGGATAATATCAAGGTTGGTGGTCTGTGCATGGGTGGACGAGTGTTTCTAGGCGCTACGGTCTGGAACCGCGCAACTGCTACGGTCGCATGTTCGAATCCTGCATCGGCCATGGATGTGTGTGATGTCCTTAGGTTAGTTAGGTTTAAGTAGATCTAAGTTCTAGGGGACTGATGACCTCAACAGTTAAGTCCCATAGTGCTCAGAGCCATCTGATTTGTTTTTGGTCTGTGCACAATGTCTGGTGTCCGCATCGCTACACGATTCTTTCAGTAAACTGTTCGTGCTAACCGGTATGTCCAGAAATGGTTTATTCCATATGTTGATTAACTCAGAGAAGATAAAAGACTGCATGAATATTTTCGAAAATAACGGAGCAACACCGCACACCATCTTGACAACCTTATGTCGTGTGCATGAGGTGTTGGATGAGGAGCCTTAGACTGCCTGTAATATATTTCGTTTGGGCAAACTGAAGGGTCAGATGTACTAATAGTCACAGACTTTAACAGGCACAGGAGATCGCAGAAGACGCTGTTGTTATTGTCGTTGTTGTTGTTGTTGTTGTCCATCAGGCAGGGCTGCTACGCGTTTCCACAGTTCGCTAAATCGAGCACAGCGCTGCATCGATGACAATAGTGGTCCTTCATCTTCTGCGATGTTCACCAACATGAGTCAATAACGCCATAGTCTTATGGTTATAATTTTCCGGGCCAGTTTCATTTTGTCCCCAATATTGTCTCTTCACCTTCGCATTTTATGATACTTTGCTTTCCCTTTCTTTTTACAATTCAGACTAGTTTGCTAAATATTTTTGTTAAATAAGTGCCAGTTTCGTCTATGTATGTACAGCCTCTATTTTCAAGATGCTAAACATGGCGAAAAAGTCGGTATTCTTCCCCATTCGTCAATAATTTCCACAGAGTCCACTTCTAGTTTAGTGTTTGATTTTACAGTGCGTCATACTAACAGGACCGTGACTGCCCATTGCATCCTTATTTCCTGATAATATATTCTCAGTTTCTCAAAGTGCATTTTATATTCATTTTCTTGTGAGATAATTTGCTAATGACAAAGTAGTTTTCTTTCTCAATGTATTGTACTAATTTATGACCTGACTGAGCGAGGTGGGGCAGTGGTTAGCACAATGGACTCGAATTCGGGAGGACGGTTCACACCCGCGTCCGCCCATCCTGATTTAGGCTTTCCGTGATTCTCCTAAATCGCTTCAGCAAATCCGGGGTGGTTGCATTGAAAGGGCACGGCCGGCTTTCTTCCCCATCCTTCCCTAATTTGATGGGACCGATGACCTCGCTGTTTGGTCCCCTCCCCTAAAAACCAACGAACCTAAAACTCTCCTAATGAAGAATCATTCTCAGAACTTTGTCCATTTTTTAGCATTAAAATCCCCTGTTATTATCTTACAGCAATATACGCTCGCATATTTCGGTTTCTTCAACTCTCCGTGGAGATCTTCCACTTCCTCATCACAAATTGCGAATGTTGGAGGCATCGAACATGTTTCTGCAAGATCTTAAAAGAACTCTTCCCACAATTTCTAAGATCCGCTACAGTCGAATGCACTGTTTATAATTTTTTTGTGTACGATAAATCAAATACATCTGGCCTTTCTCATTTTCCCGCTGTTCTCTACTTTACTTGGTGTCGTATAATTCGTCGTGTTTCTTATAAACCTACTATAGGCTACCTCGTTTGAAATTACTTCACTCCTGTTCCTACTCTTCTTACCAGTTTCCCGACCACAACGCTCCGCAATTTATTGTCCCTAAAGAAAGTTTAATTAAAAACGCTGTGTATTTCAATTCCATTACTTAATCACACAGACTCGGTGTACCACGGTGCGGACACAAGGATAGCTATCACACCCAGTGGTCTAGTAGGCCATTCAATGAAGGAAAATTATAGGAGAAAAACTGTGTATTGGCAGTTTTTTGTACAGTGGTAGGAGGGAGAATAATGAATAACATAATTACGTGCTACAACATCTGACCACTGGGATGTGTGCGTGTGGGTGGAAGGATGTTTAAAGCTCACTTTCTCATGAGTTTTTTGACTATATAGAAGACTGTGGCTTCAGGCTAAAAACTACATTAAATTTCCTACAGTATAGATCCCAACCATTTTTCCTTTACGACTAATCAATGTTGCTGGGGCTGCAAAGACGGCTGATTATTAAAAGTTGACAACATTCACTGATTAATATACACAGACAGAAAAAAACCCGCACACAAAAAAAGGTTAATGTAGAGTAATGAACTTTCTGCGGATCTGCCTAAGTTATGTATTTAAGTGATTAACATTAAATAATAATACGTTAATGAGAGCGAGAGATAAGTCACTGCAAATGTAAAATACTAATACATTAATAACAGGGATAACCGTCAGGATGTTGAATGCAAGCATAAAAACGTACGTGCATTGTGTTGGACAAGTGTCAGACCTCACTTTATTGGATGAAGTTCCATGGCTGTCGTACTTGGCCGGTCAGCACAAGCACAGTTAACGCTGTTTGTGCATGATGCTGGAGTTTTCGTCCGATGATGTCTCATGTATCCTCGGCTGGAGACAGATCTGGTGATTTAGTATGCCAGGGGAAATTGTTGACATTCTGTGGAGCATGTTGGGTTACATCAACGGTATGTGAGCGAGCGTTACCCTGAAACATCCTTGGAAAGCTGTTCCTGAATGGCAGCACAACACTGGTCGAATCATCAGATTGAGCCAAAAGTTTGCAGTTATGATCCGTGGGATGATCACGACAGTGTTAATGCTGTCATACGAAATCGCACCCCAGACCACTGGATGGTGTTCCTGAATGGCAGCACAACACAGGTCGAATCATCAGATTGAGCCAAAAGTTTGCAGTTAGGATCCGTGGGATGATCACGACAGTGTTAATGCTGTCATACGAAATCGCACCCCAGACCACTGGAAGGTGTTCCTGAATGGCAGCACAACACTGGTCGAATCATCAGATTGAGCCAAAAGTTTGCAGTTAGGATGCGTGGGATGATCACGACAGTGTTAATGCTGTCATACGAAATCGCACCCCAGACCACTGGAAGGTGTTCCTGAATGGCAGCACAACACTGGTCGAATCATCAGATTTAGCCAAACGTTTGCAGTTAGGATGCGTGGGATGATCACGACAGTGTTAATGCTGTCATACGAAATCGCACCCCAGACCACTGGAAGGTGTTCCTGAATGGCAGCACAACACTGGTCGAATCATCAGATTGAGCCGAAAGTTTGCAGTTAGGATGCGTGGGATGATCACGACAGTGTTAATGCTGTCATACGAAATCGCACCCCAGACCATAACTCCGGGTGTACGTGCAGTGTATCCAGCACGTAGACAGTTTGGTTGCTGGACCTCAACTGGCATCCTTCTAAAGAATACACCGTCATTGCCGAGAATTCTTCCGGGCTGGATGGCCGTGGTCCATGGAACTCTTATATCCCTGACGTTTCGTCCAAAGCTAGATTTTTATCTTTGACGTACTATCATCGATAGTTATATTTTATCCTTGTCAAGCTACAACTCTGCTATTGCGTGAAATCCAGACCACGCCCACTTTCCATGGTCTTTAGGCCGTTCTTAGACGTCCGTCTCGTCAGTCGGCAAGACTCAGCACAACCAGGAGCACCTCCGAAGATGTCCCAACGTAGCTTTGGAAGAAACGTCAGGGATAGAAGAGTTCCATGGATCATGGGCATACAACCCGGAAGAATTTTCGGCAGCTGAAACATCCGGTAGTGAAAACCTTCATTGTATGATTACACCGGCATTACTGGCATATAGGCAGAACGAGCTTTCATCAGAAAACACAACAGACCTCCACTCTGCCCTTCAATGACACAACTGGTGTCGCAAATGGAGGTGGTGTGGTGTCAGTGGAATGCACGCTACATGGCATTTGGCTCGAAGCTGTCCTTGAAGTAACGCATTTGTAGCGTCACTGTGGTGCCAACTGCTGCTCAGAACGCTGATGCAGTGCGATGCGCCACGGCCACACACGAGAGGTCTGCCATCTCGGTGGAGCCAGGTCTTCTTGCGACAGCACGTTCCCTTAACCACCGCTGCCAGGAACTATGTATAGTGGTTACACTCCTGCGAAGTCTTTAAACAGTACCACAGAAGAAAATTCATCTACGCGTAGCATTATTACAACACCTCGTTCAGTCTCACGGAGTTGTTGATAATGGCTTCTTCGACGTCTTAACAGCAACTCACCATGTCCAGTTGCAGAGGTAGCGACCGTTACAGCGTGTGTTTACAGTAAAAGTGATATGCATCCTCGCAGTGGCGGTACTAGCGCCACTCTTAGACGACTGCAGCGAAATATTTATAGACATAATATTTCCGATGTAGAAACACGCCTACCAACTTTACTTTACGTCGCACAACTCCTTTTTGGTATTGCGACATTTTCCCGTCAGTGTATCTTGACTAGGAGTGACGCGTGGACCTGTGGGCCGATAATGTGGCTTCAGGCCGCGAAACCGGTTCTGTATCAATAAAACTTAATATCACAATATTGTTTTAATGGTATAAAAATAATTTATATTGTTAAATAACGAGTATAAAGTACAAATAATAATATGTGTACCACATCTATGTCCAATAGAAGGAGTAAATTGTCGAAAAGCGAGGCTGCAGATTAGAAGCTTTGAAGGAACATAGGTCGGCAGATTGTGATCATGCACTTCTCTCCTTCATAACTCTGCAAAATGAAGAGTAAGCAGGAATTTTACATTCTACCGCACGACTTCAAAAGAAGCAACTACAGGCTATTTTACAAAGTTATACCGACACTCCACAGTTCGCCTCGTGTGCCACTGCCGACGCAGTGTGCAGACAAGACTGGAGGTGTTTATTTTCCACAAAGTGCGTTAGCACCACATGCAGTACAGATACGAATTACTAACAGCACTAATGCAAGAAAAGGCTATACGCAGAATATGCATAAATCTCTGCATAATCTTTTACAGTGGTAGAGGGGCATCAGCCGTAGCGTTCTTCCTGGGTAAGGCAACATGCCCCACCTCGACGGCTGCTTGCCTTTCACGTTACAGACTACATCTACACCTACATCTACGTGATTACTCTGCTGTTCACAATACAGTGGCTGGCAGAGGGTTCAATGAATTGACTAAACCTCCGCGTTAGTTCCTTTCCAGTTCTCTCATGGGAGTAGATAAAATAGATTCACTTAACACGTGTTTACGTAGTGGAGTTAAGTTTAGTTTACAGACAATCCTCTCGGTGGAACACCCACAACCGAGCATTGCGTTAGGAATGGAAATCACCGCTTCAGTTGTAAGGCTTTTGTTTTTAAATTCACGACCGGTGTCGGGATAACAAACGCCCACCACCAAGTGCAATTACTGAAACAAACAAGAGAAGCGCGCTAGAAAATATTCTTTGGCTACGCTTGTAAGCATAAAACGAAACGAATGAGGACTAAAAAATACATGATAACCACAAAATAAAAAGCTAGCACCTTAAAGAGACCTCTACAGAATAAAAGCTGAAGGAATAACGACAATCTTGCCGTAGCTGGTACGCACACGCACCTTAAAGAGACCTCTGCAGAATAAAAGCTGAATGAATAACGACTTTCTTTCTGTAGCTGGTACGCACACGCTACTTAGTTGCTTTATGTTTAGCAGGATTTCAGTATATACCGTAATCAGATGTTAGTGAAACCACTTTAACAATCAAAAATGCGCATAACTTTGTTGGAAATAGATTTGTCAGGAGTGTGCAGAATAAAAGCTAAGTGAACCGTAAAGAATATTTGACACTTATATATATATATATATATATATATATATATATATATATATATATATATATATATATATATATATATATATACTGCTGGCCACCGTAAATGCAACACCAAGAAAGACAAGAGGTAGCACAACAAGATTTATTTTGTAGATAACATGTTGACCAAGTATCAAATGATTGCGTTTACAGACGTTTGTGACATGTGGTTCCTGCCAGAATCAGTAGCCAGAGTAGCCGCCATTGTTGGAGATCACCGCTGCCACACGTCTCGGCATTGAGTCAAAGAGACGTTGGATGTGTTCCTGGGGTACAGCAGCCCAAGCAGCTTCCACACGTTGCCAAAGATCATCTGGTGCGGCAGCTGGGGATGTAATCTGGGTCACTCGTTGAGCAACCATGGACCACATGTTTTCTATCGGCGAAAGATCCGGAGAGCGAGCCGGCCAGGGAAGCAATTCAATCTGGTTATTGACGAAGAACCTTTGGACAATGCGTGCCACGTGTGGTCACGCATTATCCTGTTGAAATATGGCTGTGGCCGAGCCCTGAAGGTAAGGAAGGACAACTGGCTCCAGCACCTCGGATATGTAGCGCCGGCTATTTAAAGTACCGGCAATGCGTACTAGAGGCGTGCGAGACTAATATCCAATACCGCCCCTACCATAATACCCGGTGCAAGACCAGTGTGGCGGTGCATAATGCAGCTGTCCAGCATCCTCTCTCCACGGTGTCTCCACACTCGAATCCGACCATCGTGGTGCTGCAGACAGAAGCGTGCCTCGTCAGTAAAGACAACGTCATTCCATTCTGCCGTCCACATCCGTCTGTCATCACACCATTGGCGACGGAGACGTCTGTGGTTCTGCGTCAATGGTAGACGAAGCAATGGACGTCTTGCGGACAGACCACTCTGCTGTAAACGGCGTCGAATGGTACGCGCAGACACTGGATGATGCGTTACAGACGCAATGTGCTGTGCTATGGTTCGGGATGTCACTGAGCGATCCGTCACTGCCATGCGCACAATTTGCCTATCAGCACGTGCAGTGGTGCACCGAGGTGAATGCGATCGACTAAGTTGGTCCGTCGTACTCTCCTGCATCCAACGGTCACATATCCGCATTACAGTTGTTTGGTTTTGTCCAACACGACTAGCGATTTCTCTGTATGATAATCCACAATCTCGGTAAGCCACAATCCTTCCTCTGTCGAACTCGGATACTTGATCAAAAGATGTTCGCTGTTGTCTACGAGGCATAACTGATCGTCTTGTGAAACAACCACAAGGTAAACACATGTGCCGAACGTGCACTCGTCGAAATCGCCAAGCCTTAAATGGCGCTATGAGGTGGCGCCACAGGCGCGCGTGATGTGCGTCTGCGCTGAAATTCTAATCAGTTGCATATCTCATCGCTGCAAACCCACGGTGTAAATTTCACTTGATTCGGATGCTTCCTTCAGGGTGTTGCATTTACGGTGGCCAGCAGTGTATATACTCCTGGAAATTGAAATAAGAACACCGTGAATTCATTGTCCCAGGAAGGGGAAACTTTATTGACACATTCCTGGGGTCAGATACATCACATGATCACACTGACAGAACCACAGGCACATAGACACAGGCAACAGAGCATGCACAATGTCGGCACTAGTACAGTGTATATCCACCTTTCGCAGCAATGCAGGCTGCTATTCTCCCATGGAGACGATCGTAGAGATGCTGGATGTAGTCCTGTGGAACGGCTTGCCATGCCATTTCCACCTGGCGCCTCAGTTGGACCAGCGTTCGTGCTGGACGCGCAGACCGCGTGAGACGACGCTTCATCCAGTCCCAAACATGCTCAATGGGGGACAGATCCGGAGATCTTGCTGGCCAGGGTAGTTGACTTACACCTTCTAGTGCACGTTGGGTGGCACGGGATACATGCGGACGTGCAATGTCGTGTTGGAACAGCAAGTTCCCTTGCCGGTCTAGGAATGGTAGAACGATGGGTTCGATGACGGTTTGGATGTACCGTGCACTATTCAGTATCCCCTCGACGATCACCAGTGGTGTACGGCCAGTGTAGGAGATCGCTCCCCACACCATGATGCCGGGTGTTGGCCCTGTGTGCCTCGGTCGTATGCAGTCCTGATTGTGGCGCTCACCTGCACGGCGCCAAACACGCATACGACCATCATTGGCACCAAGGCAGAAGCGACTCTCATCGCTGAAGACGACACGTCTCCATTCGTCCCTCCATTCACGCCTGTCGCGACACCACTGGAGGCGGGCTGCACGATGTTGGGGCGTGAGCGGAAGACGGCCTAACGGTGTGCGGGACCGTAGCCCAGCTTCATGGAGACGGTTGCGAATGGTCCTCGCCGATACCCCAGGAGCAACAGTGTCCCTAATTTGCTGGGAAGTGGCGGTGCGGTCCCCTACGGCACTGTGTAGGATCCTACGGTCTTGGCGTGCATCCGTGCGTCGCTGCGGTCCGGTCCCAGGTCGACGGGGACGTGCACCTTCCGCCGACCACTGGTGACAACATCGATGTACTGTGGAGACCTCACGCCCCACGTATTGAGCAATTCGGCGGTACGTCCACCCGGCCTCCCGCATGCCCACTATACGCCCTCGCTCAAAGTCCGTCAACTGCACATACGGTTCACGTCCACGCTGTCGCGGCATGCTACCAGTGTTAAAGACTGCGATGGAGCTCCGTATGCCACGGCAAACTGGCTGACACTGACGGCGGCGGTGCACAAATGCTGCGCAGCTAGCGCCATTCGACGGCCAACACCGCGGTTCCTGGTGTGTCCGCTGTGCCGTGCGTGTGATCATTGCTTGTACAGCCCTCTCGCAGTGTGCGGAGCAAGTATGGTGGGTCTGACACACCGGTGTCAATGTGTTCTTTTTTCCATTTCCAGGAGTGTATATATATATGGTATGGCCGAACTTTCAGGAAACATAAACATTCCTCACACACAAATAAAGAAAAGATGTTATGTGGACATGTGTCCGGAAACGCCTAATTTCCATATTAGAGCTGATTTTAGTTTCGTCAGTATGTACTGTACTTCCTCCATTCACCGCCAGTTGGCCCAATTGAAGGAAGTACATGTTGACTTCGGTGCTTGTGTTGACATGCGACTCATTGCTCTACAGTACTAGCATCAAGCACATCAGTACGTAGCATCAACAGATTAGTGTTCATCACGAACGTGGTTTTGCAGTCAGTGCAATGTTTATAAATGCGGAGTTGGCGGATGCCCATTTGATGTATGGATTAGCACGGGGCAATAGCCGTGGCGCGGTACGTTTGTATCGAGACAGATTTCCAGAACGAAGGTGTCCCGACAGGAAGACGTTCGAAGCAATTGATCGGCGTCTTAGGGAGCACGGAACATTCCAGCCTATGACTCGCGACTGGGGAAGACCTAGAACGACGAGGACACCTGCAATGGACGAGGCAATTCTTCGTGCAGTTGACGATAACCATACTGTCAGCGTCAGAGAAGTTGCTACTGTACAAGGTAACGTTGACCACGTCACTTTATGGAGAGTGCTACGCTTCTCAACAACAGATTCGGTGACCGATGGATTGGTAGAGGCGGACCAATTCCATGGCCTCCACGCTCTCCTGACCTCAACCCTCTTGACTTTCACTTATGGGGGCATTTGAAAGCTCTTGTCTACGCACCTCCGGTACCAAATGTAGAGACTCTTCGTGCTCGTATTGTGGACGGCTGTGATACAATACGCCATTCTCCAGGGCTGCATCAGCGCATCAGGGATTCCATGCGACGGAGGGTGGATGCATGTATCCTCGCTAACAGAGGACATTTTGAACATTTCCTGTAACAAAGTGTTTGAAGTCGCGCTGGTACGTTCTGTTGCTGTGTGTTTCCATTCCATGATTAATGTGATTTGAAGACAAGTAATAAAATGAGCTATAACATGGAAAGTAAGCGTTTCTGTACACATGTCCACATAACATATTTTCTTTCTTTGTGTGTGAGGAATGTTTCCTGAAAGTTTGGCCGTACCTTTTTGTAACACCCTATATATAGATATATATAATCGGGAATTAATGAGATTATTGAACTTACATATACAACACATAATAATCAGAAATCAGAAAGAGTAAGGGGTGAAGCTAGACGCTGCGTCAGGAAAGAGAAATTATTCAATAGGACTGTATCCGTGAGTGAGTTTTGTTCATATAAAGCAAACGATGGAGCCTGGTCAATGTTCTGGAGAATTTGAACTTCCTCTAGAATATTTAGGACGCAGCCCTTAATTGAAGGTGTAAAATACTGCAGTCTATGTTTACATCTGAGACAGATTGACTATTATTTGTCAACAGGTTAGTCAGGATTGATGCCGAACTGCAGAAATCTTGGTGTTCTGTGGAACATACATTAAAGTAGCGGCCGGTTTGTCCTATATAAACTCATGGGCAATCGCTACACTGAATCGGTTTGGTAACTTTTTGAGCAAACAACTGAGCTCTTGTTTGTATCGTGCAGTTGTATTCAGAGAGTTCTTATTTCAAGCAGTTAAGTGAGATTTTACGTAAACTACATACCTATAAACAACTACGTACCTATAAACAATGGCCGAGAAGTGTGTAATTTGTAAGTGTGATTACCATTGACTAATGTTGTCTTGGTGGTAAAGGGACTGGTATATGTGCCATCATACTGCTGTTTGTCAGCATATCGTAAAGCTGTGTAACCATGTTCTGGCCACTTGTTGGTGAATTAATGGATAACCAGAAAGTTATTGCACTTCTCTCACCATTAATTGTGTTACTGGTAGATTACGTAATATCTTCCATTCAGGAACTGCTGACACTTTCTGAGAAGGCTGCACTATCTGGAACCACTTACCACACATCCGCAGTATGTCTTGCAAGGTGGATATGAATATATCTCATGGAGTAGGACTGATAACGTTAAAATCTAGAACAGTAATCTGCTGAAATGCTTTGAATCAGTTTTGTTGAAATATCTGAAGTTCCCAAAGACCTAGGTAACATGTTTCTGTTACAGAGGGAGCAGATTTAGGCCTATGGTTCTCTTCAAATGCTTGAAGAACCCAAGCTTGGGTGAATAATGTAATACTCTCTAGCCGTGAAATGCATTCCAGATATTGATAACGGACAGAACAAAATCGACATTGTCGAAAACATATTTGTAGCATGCTACACTTGGGACAGGCTCTTTAATGTTGTACACAGTTGAGAGCACCAGCTGTTGATCTTTATTACTTAAAGCTCATTTAACAACTGCAAATAAATGTTCAACTAATAAATTTAAAATAATAGACTTGGAAATCACTACTTCACTTATAACAATTTTATATTTAAATTCATGACCGGTTTCGTCTAACGAATATCCATTATCATGTGCAACTACTGAAAACGAACAGGAGAAGTGAGCTAAAAAATAACCTTGAGATATCTGTATGCATAAAATGGAAAGAATAAGGACTTCCATTTATAATACTCTAACAGCAAGCCGGCCGCTGTGCCCGAGCGTTTCTAGGGGCTTATGTGTGGGACTGCGCGATCGCTACGGTCGCAGGTTCGAAACTTGCTTCGGGCATGGATGTGTGTGATGTCCTTAGGTTAGTTAGGTATAAGTAGTTCGACGTTCTAGGCGACTGATGACCTCAGATGTGAAATCCCATAGTGCTCAGAGCCATTTGAACCATTTGAACTCTAACAGCGGTTGAGCTGGACAAAGTGAAAAATTGAGCAAGGATTACGAAGCAATGCCGTGATGACAACAATAAGAGGTTAGGTGAGGGCATGGCATAAGGATCAGAGCACCTACGTCGTGTAGGTAGACTAGGTATTGCGTAGGCGACCAGCACACTCAAGCGCAGACCGTGGAGTCGAACTCGCAAAGGAAGTAGTTGACTCGGTAAACTTTGGTGTGACGGTATTATGGCTAACGATAGGGACGACAGAAAGTGAATGGTATGAGTCCAACTACCCTCGCCGTTCGCATTTGAATCGACAACCTTAACTGCATAATATAAGAGTAATTACTATAAAGCGATATAAAACGCGAAGGCGAGTATAAAAAGTATAATGATACAAATTTTAAAGAATTAGTGAATTCATTAAAATTAAGAAACAAAACGAATAGGTAATAGCCAAAAAATAAAAATGTAGTAGGTTGAAGAGACCTGTACAAGATGAAACCTAAATGAAAAATAAAATTCTTGCACTCAGCCCCAAGTTTCCGCCCTGCTCGTGATCCTGGCATCCGCCGCACCTCTACCACCACATTACCGCAACACTACGCCTCCACGCCCTCTACATCCTCTCCAAATGGAACTTTAATCACCTTCCCTTACCCGACCATGAAATCTGCTCCGATATCTCGTCGTCCTACCAGATTTAATAGAAGCTACCCCGCCTCCCCCTTTCAGAACACCGCTGCCCTCTGTCCTCTCCACCCACATCCTAAGACTTGATGCGGTATGACATCCCTTTTCATTCATTCCTATCCCTCCTCTAAACATCCACCCACACAAACCCACTCCTATGCACTTCCTTTAAGTACTACGTTCCCATGATACCCTTCTCCCTGGCAGTCTACGTCCACGCATTTCTTCACTCGTCTATGTACACGTTTTAATCAGTCAATGCATTAGCCTCTCAGTTCTACTTCAAGCAATTTACTGTTTTACTACATTCGTGGGCGACATTCATTTTTCATCCATGCGTGTCAACGTTTTATATTTTAACTAATGCATCAGACGATCTGTGCTTTATCTTACAAAACGTTTATTTTCGTCAACGGGCTGTGGTTATCAACCAAGCATTATTGATGTACTCATTCAGCAAATGCTGTCGAAAGGTTCACTTAACAACAATTGCCCAATTACTCCATCACACTCTGAAAAAGACAACTTTGGAAAAATTTACTGTAAGATCCCTTTCGTAGGTTCTGTATCGGATACGTTTGATCAATGCCTTCGGAAAACAGGCATTCTATTCGCCTTCTGTGTCTCCAATTAAGCCCTATACCGACTGAAAAACCACGAAAATAGAGAATACAATCTCTACAGTCAATCAGGTTCCTATCGGATTCAATGTAGCGATTGCCCATCAGTGAACATAGGCCGAACAGGTCGCTCCCTTAATACACATTTCAGAGAACGCCATGGCCTCAGATAACCAAAATCATCGCTGACTAATCACTTGAAAAATAATAGTCATTTTGTCTCAGATATAAACATAGATTGCAGTATTTTACATCTACTTTAAGGGCCGCGTTTTAAATATTCTAGAGGACATCTAAATTTCGCACAGCCTTCACTAGTATCCGTTGTTCACTTTGATAACAAACCTCTCTAAAGCACACAGCCCTATTGAATAACTTCTCTTTCTTGAAGCAGCGTCTAGCTTCACCCCTTCCTCTTTACGATTTATGATGATTATTCTTTGTATATGTGCTACTTTCCGGTTATGGTGCATTATTCGAAATTTTCTATATATGAACCTTCTAACTAGCAAATGTTTATTACTTACAGCAAAAAATTTGCTGTTCGATTAGTTTTTATTCTGCACACTTTTAAGAATTCTACTTGCAGTAGGATTCTGCACAGTTTTAATGGTTTAATTAACTTCTGATTATGGCATATACTGAAATTCTATTCAATTTACAGCCACTGAATAGCATGTACCTGTGTCAAGAATTATATTTTATTGTATTTGTCCTTAGCCGTGTTGCGGCTCGCGTTGGTGCTGTTGTAGGTTTCCGTCCTCTGTTGGAGGCCAGACTGTATCGTTTAGTTGACATGGTTGCGGTTGTTTGTCTTCTTCTTGTGTTGACTGGCGACACTTGATTTTGCCAGCGTTGCCTGTCCGCTAGTGGCAGCAACGGCGTTATTGATGTGTAGTAACTGTGGGCCTATCTTTGGGGTGACGTCGTTGTTCCTCCGGGTCGGGTGAGTGAGCAGTTCGGTTGGGGACTCTGGAGAAGCCAAGAGTGCAGTGCGAGAACACTCCAGGACCACTGGCGGCACGCATGCACTGCCGGATAGAAGGACTGTGGTCGGGAGGATAATTGTGAGATCTTGCGATCCTCCAGTGACTTGGGTTCTTGTTGTTGCTCGCAGTGTCGCCGAAACGAAGAGCAGCGAGTGGAATGCTTGGGGAAGGCGGATCTAATTAGCTTTCCTCGACTTCTCGTTACTAATTGCTGCATTCTATGTATTACTATTTGTTAAGTTCAACCAGCGGTATTTTTCCTGCCTGGCGGCCAATAACGCCACAGTGACCTACCCTGGAGGTTAGTGTATGTACCGGCAGTGTACGTTTCCTCGCCTTGCTGCTGCTGTCCGGTAAGGCGTGTATTTTGACAGTTTACTTGATTTTTAGGTCGGTTTGTGTTTCTTCTACTCTGGCAGTAGTTGTTCCTTTCTTCTTTCGGTCGCTCAAAACACAGCATTCTGAGGGCGTAGTGCTGACCACCGGTTCCGGCTTTGGCTTGGTGTTCCATCGTTGCATTGGTTATCGGACGTTAGGTAGGTTCAGCAGATTATCATTAGTCATTCTTTAGACTGCCACTAGTCTGAGTTACCATCTTGTGAAGTGAATGCAACTCTTGGTTGCCTTTCTCGTCGTTCGAGAAAGTGTTTTTGGCCTGGAGAACCGTCTGTGACTACCTATTGTGTTTTATTAGTGCGTTAATATTTTATTATTGTATTACCAAGTTAACATCATTTGTCTCACCTGTTTGGTGATCAGTTGCTTGTCCTTTTAAATTAACCTTCTTATTATATTTGCTGGTTTATTTTAAGTTTATAATTTTTTAAAATCTAATTGCCGTTCTTGGCGTTACAGCAAGTTTAAACGGTTGTGCTATCAAGTTTACTATCATTTTGTCTCACTTGTTTGGTGATCAGTTGCCTGTCTATTAAATTAACTTTTGCTATGGCGTTGCTGTTTGAAATTACATTTGTAAAATTTTTTAAATAATTGCCATTCTTGGCGTTAAAAACCTTCAGCCGTGACTGTCGCTACTCGTCTTAAAATTCTAATGTGTCAATTGTATGTTAGCAGTTAACCTTAAAGACCTTGGTGATTTGTTTCCTATGTTTAATAACTGTGGTTTGTAAGTTGCAACTAGTTAAACACTTCTTAATTTATTGCCATTAAGGCCTCCAGCCGTGAAACAATTTTTAAATTATTGGCATTACTTCAATTTGTTGTCGATTTTAAAAGAATTGTGTGTGATTAGAAGTAAAGCCAAACAATATTAACTGATTACGGCCCCGTCCACAATCGTAACCGAATCCTGCCTTCCTTGACCAACAGGTCTCATTTTCTTTATTGTTATTTCATCCCTCATCCTCCAAACGGGTAAGGGGGGTGGGGGTGATTTCCAGAGGATACAACAATTTGCCGCTCTTCAGCCACATGAGAGTAAAATTATATATACACGGTGAGTCACCTAACGTTACCGCTGGATATATTTCGTTAACCACATCCAATACTGACGAATCGATTCCACAGACCGAACGTGAGGAGAGGGGCTAGTGTAATTCGTTAATACAAACCATAAAAAAATGCACGGAAGTATGTTTTTTAACACAAACCGACGTTTTTTTAAATGGAACCCCGTTAGTTTTGTTAGCACATCTGAACATATAAACAAATACGTAATCAGTTCCGTTTGTTGCAATGTAAAATGTTAATTACATCCGGCGATATTGTAACCTAAAGTTGACGCTTGAGTACCACTCCTCCGCTGTTCGATCGTGTGTATCGGAGAGCACCGAATTACGTAGGGATCCAAAGCGAACGGTGATGAACCTTAGGTACAGAAGAGACTCGAACAGCACATTATGTCCACATGCTAACACCTTTTTATTGGTCTTTTTCACTGACGCACATGTACATTACCATGAGGGGTGAGGTAAACGTACACACGTGGTTTCCGTTTTCAATTACGAAGCAGAATAGAGTGTGTCCCACTGGAAACGCATCGACGTATGTGATATCAGCATGATGGTATACCTGCACATTCCGCAATTAACACTAAGCTGACCCTTGACAGGATGTTCGACGGGCGTTTCATAGGACGTGGAGGACGCATAAATTGGCCAGCCCGTTGTCCTGATCTTTCACCTCTGGACTTCTTTCTGTGGGGTACGTTAAAGGAGAATGTGTATCGTGATGTGCCTACAACCCCAGAGGATATGAAACAACGTATTGTGGCAGCCTGCGGCGACATTACACCAGATGTACTGCGGCGTGTACATTCATTACGCCAGAGATTGCAATTGTGTGCAGCAAATGATGGCCACCACATTGAACATCTATTGGCCTGACATGTCGGGACACACTCTATTCCACTCCGTAATTGAAAACGGAAACCACGTGTGTACGTGTACCTCACCCCTCATGGTAATGTACATGTGCGTCAGTGAAAAAGACCAATAAAAAGGTGTCAGCATGTGGACGTAATGTGCTGTTCCCGTCTCTTCTGTACCTAAGTTCCATCACCGTTCGCTTTGGATCCATACGTAATTCGGTGCTCTCCGATACACACGACCGAACAGCGGAGGAGTGGTACTCAAGCGTCAACTTTAGGTTACAATATCGCCGGATGTAATTAACATTTTACAATGCAACAAACGGCACTGATTACGTATTTGTTTATATGTTCAGATGTGCTAACAAAACTAACGGGGTTACATTTACAAAAACGTCGGTTTGTGTTAAAAAACATACTTCCGTGCATTTTTTTATGGTTTGTATTAACCAATTACACTAGCCCCTCTCCTCACGTTCGGTCATTGGAATCGATTCGTCAGTATTTGATGAGGATTACGAAATATATCCAGCGGTAATGTTAGGTGACTCACAATATATATATATATATATATATATATATATATATATATATATATATATATATATATATATATAAAGTAGGACACAGTCGTTGACAAAAAGAAAAGTTTTTTACTACAAAAAGACAGATCGGCAGTTGCTTAAGTCAAAATTTAGAAGCTTGATCCAGTGATTAATTAAAATATAGAAACAGATCAACGGGAAATGAGTGTCGCATACGAATGTGTAAAACAGATAGACAATGGTATAAAGTAAAACGGAAAGCCGATGTTTTGACTGATTAAAAGAGATACATAAATGTGTGAAGAGATCAGTGAATGTAGACTGCCAGAGACAAGGGCATTAATCGTGACGAGTCGCAAAAGCCGTCAGGCGCGCACGCTACACTGCGACACTGCACCGTCCGGCTGGTTGCCAGTTCAGCCCCTGCGACTATTTGATATTCCGGCTCCTCCATCTGCGGCGCGCCCTGCAGAGGGCCTTCGCGCACACTAGACTAAAGCACAGAGGACGTGTACATCAGCGAGAGAGATCACTCCTGCCACGAAAGTTTTGCTGCATTCGTCAATGTGATGTGTAGGCAATCAGGCGGAAGTGTACCTCCGCATGCGGGTGTTTAGGAGAGCGCCCGCACCGATCGTAGCAGTTACGACGCAGCCAGCCAAGAGAGGAAGTCTGCCCTGGACGCAGCGCCACCGCAACCGCACGCCGTCTTCACCTTCAAGACACCTCGGCACGTGCTCGCGGGCTTGTTGGTATTATGTCACACTCATTTGGCAAGACTGCAGAAAGTGAGAATTCGTACAAATCGTAACTAACGTGTTAGTCTGTTCCAGTGTCTCCGACCAAGAAGAGCGAACACTTAAATCTTTGGTAGTCAAAGCATTGGAGAACGACTCCGACTGTAGAAGCTTTTGCCGGCGTAAGTGGTCGCCAACACACCGGTCGGTGAAGATGAAGCATGAAGATCTATTAGTAAGTGCCGGATCGACTGCGCCTATAACTAGGAAGGCCAGAGACATACCGATAAGCCACATGCCGCCAAAGCCCTCTCGACAACATGTCTTTAGGCCACCGCCGCTGAACGTCAGTTACTACCAGAGTGGGTTTAGTTCGTCACAGGCTACGACAGTACATAGTGACCAGACTAACGACTATAGCGGGACTAGTTTACCTCAACCAGAACTGTACTTTACTAGCAGTGAGAAACTAAAGTTTGGAATTACAAGATCTCCGATATGGACTTTACATCAGTCTGCAAGAGTTATATTACTGATGACCCTGTACCACAAACCATGCACTCTATTCAAATTAAGTAACAGCTTCCAGTTCATGTACATGAAGAACCATATTATTCCACGTGTGCATTTGTGCTGTAGAAAGAGAATACCGGCCACCCATAACAACATCCTCTCCCTTGCTTCCTTGTGGTACAAGATTCTACAGAGCTTCCATTGTATTGTGCCCTCAACCGAGACTTGTATTCCTAGTACTTACTTTCAGTTGTGAACTTATTTTCCTGTTGGGAACAAGAGACAAAATTTGTTGCTTGTTTGTGACGATCAACGAAGACCATTTGTATTCTTGAATACAGAGGATGAACTACATGCTCCTATGTTTCTTGCAGAAGTGGATGATTCAATGGGAGCCTAGCGTTTAAAGACAGTGAACAGGAGAGTATTTGTGTGGGTGAATGTTTGGAGATGGAGCTGGAGGAAGAACGGAGAGGGATGCAGTTCTGTACCAAGCCTTAAAAATGAGGGTGGAGAGCAATGGGGCCCAGACAGGGGAAGGCGGGGTGAGTTCTTTTTGATCTGGTAGGACGGCACTATGTCAGGGCAGATTACTTGTTCGGGTAAGCGAAGGCGATTAAAGTTCCATTCGGAGACGGTGTGGAGAGTTTGGAGGTGTAATAGTGGGGAAATGTAGTGGTAGAGGCGCGCCGAGCACCATGATTAGTGAGACGAGAGGAAACTGGAGGCTAGGTGCGAGAATTTCATTGTTCATTTAGGCTTTGTTCTGAACAAGTCCCTTTAAGTTACTTGATTTTTTTGTGGTTGTCATCTACTTGTTTTGTTTCCTTATTTTAATAAGTTCACTAATCCTTTACAGTTAGTCTCATTATAATTTGCTGCGCCCATATCGCTCTATAGTAATTTCTCTCTTATCTCTTGCATTCAAGATTGTCGACTTAAATGTTAACGGCGGGGCTAGTCGGCTTCATATCATTCACTTCCTGTCCTGACCCAGGGCAGAGGAATAGGTCCGGTGCTTTTAACGATTTACATAAACGATCTGGTTGATGGTACTGACAGCGGCATTAGACTGTTTGCCGATGATGCTGTAGTCTACAGGAAAGTAGTATCACACGAAAGTTATGAACAAATCAATGAGGATTTGAAGAAAATAAATGCATGCTGTAACGACTGGCAAGTATCTCTCAATATTAGTAAGTGTAACCTATGCGTATAACAAGGCGAAAATCCCCATTAATGTACGAGAACTATATAAGCGGTAACATCCGACAAGTATCTGGGTGTGACTATTCGAAATGATCTCAAATGGAATGATCAGATTACACAAGTAGCGGGATTACGCAAGTAACGGGCAAGGCAAACTCTAGATTGCAGTTTATTGGTAGAATCCTGAAGCGATGCAGTCCTTCAACAAAGGAAATCCCTTACAATACGTTAGTTCGTCCAGTCTTAGAGTATCGTTCGCCAGTATCGGATCTTTACCACTTGGGTAAAGGTTGAGAATGTCGAAAGAAGAGCGGCATGATTCGTGACTGGTACATTTAGCCATCGCGAGAGCGTAACAAATATCACAGAAAGTTTGAAGTGGGACACACTTGCAGATAGACGACGCGCTAAACGGAAGGGGCTGCTCACTAAATTCCGAAATCTTCGCCGAGGATGTAGAGCATATATTATTACCACCAACTTTCAAATCGTGCAATGATCACCATGTCCATTATAATTATCTGGGCTGTTATGCCGTGGTCGGTTGATGAATTCTGTGAAGATTCCCAACGTTTCGTCTCCGACTGCGGGAGACATCTTAAAGGGGGTCCGTAGGTCGATGGAAGGTTCAACACACCCACTGGCTCGCTACTGACTGGAGTCAGTTGTACATTACTCCAGTCAGTAGCGAGCCAGTGGGTGTGTTGGACCTTCCATCGACCTACGGACCCCCTTGAATATGTCTCCTGTGGTGTCACCGCCAGACACCACACTTGCTAGGTGGTAGTTTTAAATCGGCCGCGGTCCATTAGTACATGTCGGACCCGCGTGTCGCCACTGTCAGTGATCGCAGACCGAGCGCCACCACACGGCAGGTCTCGAGAGACTTACTAGCACTCGCCCCAGTTGTACGGACTTGTGGGGCAGACAATTACTCGTCCAGTTCGGCATCACAATATTTTCATGTAGGAGAGTAGGGCACGGTCCCTCATCACCTAAAATGACTAAATTGACATGGCAAACACCCATTATAAAGAATGTTGAAGCTTGCCAGATTGGATTGGACTGTTTGGGGGAAGAGACCAAACAGCAAGGTCATCGGTCTCATCGGATTAGGAAAGGACAGGGAAGGAAGTCGGCCGTGCCCTTTCAAAGGAACCATACCGGAATTCGCCTGGAGCGATTTAGGGAAATCACGGAAAACCTAAATGAGGATAGCCGGACGCGGGATTGAACCGTCGTACTCCCGCCTTGTAAGAGATCCTGCGGATGGGTGGTAAGTGGCTCCAGTCAATGCAGCCTTCTGTGCTAGTGTCAGCAGTTCCTGAATGGAAGAGATTTATTTAGTCTTCCATTAACATAGTCAATGCTGAGATGAGTGCAGTAACTTTTTGATCATTCATTAATTAACAACCAAGTGGCCAGAAAATGGTTACACACCTTGACGATATGCTGACAAAGACAGACAACAATACGACTCATACACCAGTGCCTTTACTACCAAGACTACATTGGCCACTGGTAAATCACATTTAGAAATTACACACTTCGCGGTCATTGTTCATAAGAATCTAGATTCCGTAAAAGCTAACTTAATTTATGGAAACGAGTACTCATTGACACTGCACGATATAAACACGAGCTCACTGCAGTGATTTTGTCTAGTCATGTGAGAGAACGAGACAGGATATGCTGGGGAGATAGTCTATCGGTAAACCGAAAAGCGAGCAGCATTCGGGATGGGTCAGGTTGCCTTTAACAGGAAGACCGTTACAGGTGCCGTACAGGACAGTAATAACGTGTATCCCTATAGCGTTGAAGAACAGTGTGCAAACATTTACGTAGAATCTGCCCATATGATTTTCTCCACTTTGTATTATTAGCTACTAATGCCTTTACTGAACGTAGCGGTAACACACTTTTAGGAAACTAGGCATCCCCCCCCCCTCCCCCATCGGTAGTGTCTCCGCAGTAGACCATCACTGCTGGTTGTCGGGTAGTATGGAGAGCGACAGTGAGCTTGGTACCCCCCCCCCCCCCCCTCGATATCACCAGACACAGGTTCGTGCCTCAGACAATTCTACTCGAGTCAAGCAGATTCCAGACCGAATGTTCCCAATAGCACCGCAAAAGGGCTTGTGGTGTACAGACGTCAATGGTAGTCGGTGCAAGGGGCACTGTTGTCTTTAACCTCTTTTGTAAGCCGCCTGTTAATGGTCTCTGTTTTCACTGACGCACAGCTAGCATGTCGATCTACGATGATGATGTGATGATGAATCCACGGCTCTGAGTACCTTTCTGACGATTGCTCAGTCTTCATGTTCTGTCTTCTCTGTAAGTCGACCGCTTTCTTCTTGACGCTGTGTTCGGCCATGGTTCACACATTCCTGCCAAGATTTTTGAATAGTAGCATCGCTATTATTCAAATGTCGAGTGATTCGCTGATTACTGCAACTGGCTTCCTTGCCCCCAACTACACGTCCTCTCTCAAATGATCTCGGGCATGGATGTGTGTGATGTCCCTAGGTTAGTTAGGCTAAAGTAGTTCTAAGTTCTAGGGGACTGATGATCACAGACGTTAAGTACCATAGTGCTCAGAGCCATTTGAAAAAATGGTTCAAATGGCTCTGAGCACTATGGGACTTAACATCTTACGTTATCAGACCCATAGAACTTAGAACTACTTAAACTTAACTAACCTAAGGACATCACACACATCCATGCCCGAGGCAGGATTCGAACCTGCGACCGTAGCAGTCTCGCGGTTCCGGACTGCAGCGCCTAGAACCGCACGGCCACCGCGGCCGGCAGAGCCATTTGAACCATTTTGAACTGAATAACCTACATTTTCCGAAGTCCTCGTTTTCCTTTTCGATGTTTACAATATTTTCACCAATAAAAGACACCTATGAGCCACAGACACGGTGTCTGTAGATTTCGTTGAATCTGAGTCGCCTCTACAACAATACCAACAGACACCGTTAGGATCTGTAGGTTTAACGATGACAATTCTGGGATATGAGCAACTCTGCGCTTGAGATAGCAGTGAACAATAGCTATTATCATCAAAATTACGCAGGGACCTGATGTGGTAGTTCCTAAGGTGCTGCATTGTTGAAGATATTCAGTACCATGATCGATCAGGTGTTTCATGGATACTCAGTAATTTTGTGCGGCCATCATCAGATCCAGGGAGATGAGGAATATCGGGTCTAGGACGCCATTTATCGAGGATAGGTTTTCCATAGGCAGGATCTCGAACAGAAAGGCTAGTTGTTAGCTGAACGAGTATATGTTGTTCCCTGTGTGGTATAAATCAGTAGGCGACGTTTGGTTTGTGATTCTGCTGATGGCGACAGGTAACTGGAATGCAGGTCCTAAAAGTCAACTCAGGTGCCATTATCAACAGCCTTTGCTCCTGCAGTTCAAGTTGCTCTGTGCCACCGAAATGAACTTGTTCGTAGTAGATGCAAACGGTAGCTATTGAATCTCCCACTGCTAATAGCCAGTGTAACACTATATTTTAATAGAACTCCATTTTATTTGCAATTACCTCCATTGTGCACTCTTTCGCACTCTTCTCTGAACAAAACAAGGTGAATTCATATGTCACGGCGACTGTGCATTTATCCGACTTGTGGGGCAGACAATTACTCGTCCAGTTCGGCATCACAATATCTGCATGTAGGAGAGTAGGGCACGGTCCCTCATCACCTAAAATGACTAAATTGACATAGAAAACACTCATTATAAAGAATGTTGAAGCTAACACCAAAAACTAGCTCACTTTCCCACACGTACTCGCACCTACTGGGTACCTGCTTCCTTTTACAAGTCTGCATAACTGCTTCTGCACAAACCACGCGCTTAACACGACAATCAAAGTAGGGCACATCGAAACACCTTTGGTTTCTAAAAGTTAACTTAAACACCATGTGGTTCCACTATCACCGTAACCTTACAAATAATAACTCCACGTGACCTTACTTTGAACCTATTACCAGAATCAAGTGTCTCCTTTATGCTCACTCATGAGCGCCTTTTATAAAAGCAACACATCATGTGATCACGTACTTCAACATAACCATTAATGTAAACACACATGTCCTTAATAACTAATACGAAAACCCACAAAATTCACAGATATGTTGCGTGCTCGAATATCTCACAACGCCACGTCATGACCTTACAGCATATCGATTTGTCAGAGTAATCACACGTGCATACTGCTTCGCTTGCTTTCCTTACTTTCCTTCTGTTTTCTCCCAACAATTCCTCCCTTCGGAAGCAGCTGCTGGCAATAGAGGCAATATTCCCTGGGTGACCTTAAACAAACGAATCCATCCTGCTAGCATAACTGTGATGCAAGTAAGCAGCTGCAGTTTGACGTTAATCAGAGATTTCATATCGACTGCCTGATAAGGTCCTTGGTATAGGGCCTATATATTCATCTTTTTGAATTGGTGATAAATAATTTTTAACCTTGTGTTAAAACTGAAAGTGGGGATGTACCTTCTCCAGCGTGAAGTTTGCATAATCCATTCGGGGAGGGCGTCTTCTGGAGATTAGTTATAGGCTGCTCCTATATACGTTACAAGCCATCGTAATAACAACGGTAACCATTCACATAACCCACTATTTTATCGATCGGTCTGTATACGCTCTCAATCCTCCCATTAGCCGGAGGTGAAGCACACTAGTCTGTAATTTCTTAATGTGTAATGGTTAGTACAACTACTTCATTAACACAGACATGAAATTACTACCTTGATCAGTTATTACGGTATCTGGAGTTCCAAACTTTAATGTCCCCTGATTAACCACTGGCTGGGTTTCTAGCTACTGATTTGGCACAACGATCAAGAACACAAAACACGAGAAACAATCAATAGCAGTTAACATATAGTGATTGCCTGCTTGTGTCTCTGCAAAAGGACCAAAAATATCCATACTACTAATTCAAACGATCAGTCTGCCTCGAATAACTGTTGTAATGGAGCTCGTTCTGTGTGCACAAGGTATGTTGTCTTTACATATTAACTACATGTACCTTATTCATCCTCCACCAATAATTTTCTTCAGTGTGGTGCTCCATGCCTTGTCAGCCACTGTGTCTTACCAAAACAGAATCATGAATCTACCTCAGTACCAACTATGCACCTATCATAACTATTTGTTTCTACAGCATCCAGTAATCAGTGCTGAGTGGCATCTAGTCTGTGAACTGCTAACATTCCAGGTCAATGGATTGAATTTTGCACCGTTCTTCCACGTTTACACCAATATAGCCTAAGGCTCTTACTCTATGACTTTCCAGCCGCCACACCATGAGTTTTCCCTGTTGGATGTGCAATCTCAAAATCAAAAGCTCAGGTATTTGAGCAACCAGTTGGATCTTCAAGCGATTTATACGCTATGTGATCTATAATTACCTTAAAACATGGTCCGTGCAAGAAACAACCAAAATAGGTGATTCCATAGATTAACATAAGCGTTTTCATTTCTGTAGCTGAATGATTTTTCTCCATCTTATTGAGCTGTTTAAAGGCATAAGCTGTAGGTTCGTCTGTTCTGCCTGTTCCTTCTATCAGTACACGCGTTAGGGTGCGGTTGCTGACATCAAACGATAGTATAATATGCAACTGGTAGCCTGGAAAAGCGCATATGGGACTATTGGTCAAAAATACTTTAATTGCACAAACACTGCTTCACAATTTGGTGTCCAACGTAATTTCACTCCTTTGTCCGGTATATGTACAAATAGTCTTGCTACTTCAGTGCATCTGGGAATGAATTTTCAGTAATAATGGACGAAGTCTAAAAGCGACTAACGTTTCTTTTTCTGTATTGGATGTAGGGAAGTCCTCCAGGGCTTGTACAAGTCGGGGATAGGTTCGATCACCATCCTAGTCTAGAATATGACTTAATACGAGTATAGGACCTCCTTCAATGTGAAATGATATTTTTCTTAGCTAAGGGTCAATCGTACCTCACGCGACTGATCAAAAACGTTTCGTAAATGCACTATTTGCTTTTTGATGTCGTTGGAAAATGCAATGACATTATTCAGGTTTCGGCTTTAGGTCCTTAGTACCCTATCTAACAGGTGTCGGAAAGTAGTTGGTGTATTTTTCGAACCGAATGGCTCCCCATGGTACCGAGACCAATGAAATTATGAGCGGTATCCTCCAGTGTTACTTATAACGGGTGCTGCCCACTCTGTAAATCTATTACTGGAAAACTAAGAGCCCTGCCACAGTGTCCAAGGTCCCTGTACTGTTAGGCACTTGGTAAGCATCCGTGACTCTCTGTTGATTTAAAATCTGTAGTCATAGCGAAACCTATAAGCTTTACTGCCATCAGGGGATTTTTTTGGAATGATGAGTTTTGGTGCTCCACAATGACCAACACTCCCTACCATAATTCGGTCAATGAGCTGCTGATTAATAAATTCTTCCATCACTGCTTGTAGATTGTGCAGAATCCAGTAGAATTTTTTTATGTAAAGGTTGTTTATTTCCGGAAGGAATATTATGCTGCATTAGGTGCACAGCTAGAAATAGTCCAAGGTGGTTAACATGTTCCAGATATTCTTCTAATTATCCCTTTATGTCCTACCTACCATATCTTTCCACATGCGACTCCTTTCTCCTTAGTGAAGATAAACTGACAAACTGTCCCAACTACGAATGTTCTCCATTAACATCTCTATTCAAATCATAATCAGTTCTAAAGAGGAGTGCCGTAACCCGATTTCCCAGAAAGTTCGCTCAATAGGAGTCAAAATACGCGAAAACGTGTCTCGGGGTATGTGTTGATACTCGACTGTTTCTGAGAAAACGACGGGCAAAGTTTTCGACGTACTTTAGATGCCTTTTAGCGCACAAGTGTCTTAGCCGAAATAGTGGCACATTGGCTAGCGTCGTCGTGTCTCACTTTTTGCTCCCCATCTCCGAAAGCTGATTACTTTTTTATTTATTTAACTTAATTTTATTTTTAATTTATCTACCCATGTTCGTAGATGGTTACAACATGAATGTTTCTTGCCAAGTCAGGAAAACAAGGGCGTTATATTAATTGTAAAATTACAGTTGCTGAAGATTTCGCGCATTGGCAGTAATTCCGCGGCAGACCGCACATAACAGATCAGTTTATCGATAATTGGCGCTTTGAATTGGTTATGGGTTAAGATGCCTTACAGGAGCTGCACCGAAAACAATTTCACATAACTTTCTCATTCATTTGTGGTTCTTTGAATTTTTAAATCACTTATCAAACGAATTTCCTCGGTAGTCGAATAAGGACACCTTATTTCATTACACAGCGGAAAACAATCGTGCAGTAGTCTTCTACGGACATGTATATAAAATTTAAAAACGAAAATAAAAACGATAATCTGGTTTCCAATACGAGGCGCAGAAATGTGAAACAGCGACGCTAGCCACTGTGCCACCGCTTCGGCTGAACCATTTACGTATAGACTAGATACAAGGCACAGGAAGTGCCTCGAAAACATTGACCGCCATTTTGTCAGAAACGGTCGAGTATCTAAGGCTAAGCTCCTTTTCCACCAAGCAAAGTTTCTGGGAAATCGGGATATGGCTCTTGCCGTTTTCTCCTCGTAAGTGTTCACCACTTGATGGCATAACTTTTTCCGAACTAATATTTTCTACACTGACTGTCACTATCAAGCTTCTATAAACGTGGGACAAAAAGCGTCGTCTAAAATGTTGCTCCCGTTTCGGTTCCTCATTTTTTGGCAAGGGCTCAGACACACATGAAGAATGAATTTGCAGATCAGCTTCTACTCGTATATGCGCACAGATCATTTTCCTCGTAGCTTTCGGTATTATGCCTGGCGAAGTGAGTATAACGGATATTGTTCTCAGCTCAGTGTGCTTCCAAAACATCTGGGACGTGCTTTGAAACAGATTGGTTCTTTCAGCAGTAAAACCGAGATGGAATGATGCCCCATCCAGCTGCACTCTGCATTGATCGACTTGTTGATCGACTTTCAGGTCATGTTTAATCAGAAAATCATCATCATTACATATTGCGTAACCGGGCCTTTGAGGCCTATAGCAAAAGAACAACAGGGAAGAAAACATTACAGAAACAAAAACCCCAATAAAAGGAATGTCTGTCAATCACAAGAGAGGAGGTATTTGCTGCAGATGGCACGCCATTTTTTTGTCTCTAGCATCATCCCCCAAGGCCGCAGGTTCCACGTCTTGAAGAATCGTCTTCACTCGATCCTTCCATCACGTTCTTGAGCGTCCTCTCGGGCGGTTATCCGTGGGTTGAGAGTGGATGACTCTCTCAGGAAGGGATCCTTCCACTCGTAAGATGTGACCAGACCATTGTAGTCGCCTCCGTCCCAACATTCGTCCTATGTGCGGCTTTCCAAACCTCTGGTACAGGTCTTCTTTCTTTCTTCTTTTCCACTTAACTTCCATGTTATTTTAGATAGGTCCATAGAACTTTCGAGCTACCTTTCTTTGAAACGCACAAATTGAATCTTCTGTCATTGCTGATGTCGCCTGAGTTTCACAACTGTATAAAAGTACTGGCGTCACCAGTGTCGTGTACAAACGGACTTTCTTCTTCTGAGATATCAGACGAGATTTAAAAAGACTCTTCCGACTAAAGAACACGTGATTAGCACTTGTTATGCGTCGATGTACTTCTTTCGTCATGTGCTTGAACTCTTCATCTCGTTCGAAGGTATGCCCGTCTATAGCAGTGGAAGGAGGGAGAACGCGACGACGTGGTACTCCAAGGTGTCTAGTTTTTACCTCGTTCACCTCCAGCCAAATTTATTTGCATTTTGGAGGAATCGGGAAGAGTCAGCACACATGTGCTCTAGAGTGTCGCCAAGGATCACAACATCGTCAGCAAATGCCAGAATTGTGTCTGCTGTCACCATCAACATTTCTCTGGTCCGGCAAGTGTCACAGCCTACTTCTCCAAGGCCAAGTTGAATAATATTGACGCCAATGGATCTCCTTGTCTCAATCCAATTTGGATTGTCAAAAGTGGTCCCAAACTGTACTTTAGAACTTGACTAGGAGTAGCGAGCTGCAATTAGACGGATGTATTTCGATGGGATGCCAAGTTCCTCTAACGTTTCCCGTAATGTGACGCGGTCTGTGCTATAATAAGCTCCCGATTGAACTCACAGAATTTTTCTATCAGCTGCCTCAAAGTAAATATGTGGTCAGTGGTAGACCGTCCAGGGATGAATCCACATCGATATGTGCCTACAATTACTTCCGCCAAAGGTTTCTTTCGGTTTAGCAGCAGAGTTTTAAAGATTTTGTATCCAATTTCCAGGGGTGAAATTCCTCGTTAGTTGGATACTTGGATTCCATCACCCTTCTTGAAGATGGGATATATAATTGCTCGCTTCCATACTTCAGGAATTATTTTTGCTGCCCAGGTGGTGGATATTAATCGTTTCAATGTGTCAATCAGAGGTTGTCCTCCTAAGCGAAGCATCTCACCTGTGACACTACTATTTCCTGGGGCCTAGTTGTTTTTGAGTAGTTTCAGGGCAACACTGATTTCTTTCTATGATGTTTCAGGGACTTCTACTCTATCAAAACGTGCTCCCGTCAGGAAACACAGCCCAAATATGTTGTTGTTGGCTGTGCCCACATTAGAGAGAACTTGTACAGTGGTCATATCACTCTATGTCCTGTTAATGTAGGGTGCGGACCTTAGCCTTAGTCCACACCCTTATGTCCACCGGCATTTCCTTTCGGAGAGTCCTACCTGCTTACTTCCTTGACACTGTGGCTTCTCACAGTACTGCTGAATGTGACCTGGACAGGCCACATCTAAAACATGTGACCTCCTCACTAAAGACTACTTTTCTCTCATTCGAATTGGTCACCACGTCAATATCAGACAGAGCTGCCATACGTTATACCGTTTCGATCCAGCTTTCCAGGAATTACATGGGAGCTTTACATGGCATTTCACGTGGGGGACCCCACAAAAATACATCAAGCGCCCTCTGCATCGTTTTCTGCAAAATGAAGTTATTGGCTCTGTCAGTATCAATTAAGTCATACATATTTATACTGAACATCCTGATACCGTCTGCTCGTATATAGCTTTCTACTGATACACTTTATTTTTCAAGCACGCCATTAAGCCGTTCCTGATAATATCTGGATGTATTTTCCTTTTTGTAACTCTCTACTAACCGTATCTGTAAGTCCTCAAAGGGCTGTGCATCCTGTAACTACTCATTATATATCACAAACGCCCGAGCATCCGTTGCTAATTTTAAGTGAGCTACTCTTAATAAGTGCTCGTCAGTACAGTCCCCTAACTTCGTTGTTGTACGTAAATTACTAAAAAAAAATATCTTGTGCCGGTTTACCAGAATGTGGAGCTACCAAAGAGTTCTTATGGGTACATTTGTGTATATTATGTTATGGTTATGTTTATGTGTTTATGAAATACCAAATCACAGAAGGTATTGCTTGAAGAAATTTTCTGTTGGTTATAGATCAAATGACATTTCGGGTGCAATTTTCATGTACAGAGTTGTAATGGTAGTGGAAACCTGGCGATTTCTAGTGCGAAACTTTGGTTATTCCAGTAAGTGTGTGCTTTGCCTGGAAGTCGTTGTGCAGACTTGTAACAGGAAGCAGGTTTCCAGTAGTTGTGAGTGAGTTTTGGTGTGTGTGTTAGTCATAGGTGTAAGCTTTAACGTTAAGGGTACTGCATAATGGACATCTGCTAAGTTAATTTAATCATTTAAGGTGACGGGGATATGAGGAAATCCTGTGCCCTGCTCTCCAGCAAGAAAATACTGTGTGAGGAGCCGTGTGAGTCATTATCTGCCCCGCAAAACAGATACACATAGTCATCTGGCCATGTGAATCATCCTGGTCCATTATGAGAGGCCAGCGTCCAAGTGTTCTAGGTAGTAATTACATATGGAACCGAGTTATTTCAAAAGATGGGGTCACATCGGCATCTGCCACGGATGTCATTCCAGCGGTGCACAGCAACTGGGATTAAAACCAGTTTCCCGAGCAAATAGCTAGCCTCCAGAAAATTTCGGCGGCAATGAAGCATGTCCTCCGCCACTCTTTAGATACCATTAACTCGTAGGAGATACACTGTATGAACAGGCTGTAATAGCACAGCAATATGTAGGCGAAAAGCAACATCGAACAATGTAGCTCATTCTCTTAACACTACAATAACTTTTACTGACAAGACATTGCCTACACTCAAGGATGTAAGCTGTGTGAAATAATCGTCTGTATTAATACAACTATGTCACTTAAGATTTGATATTCACCCTCTCACCCTACAAATCACACTACACCTCGCTACGACATTACTGAGTACAAGAGGACGGAGACAATAACACTTTACGTAGTATAATGGCGTTAGTAGTAGCTATCTGGATATTATTTATTACAACGCATCTGACTATTAGGTTTCACTAGGTTCGAAAGATAAACTACCACCAAAGCTAGCATCAATCACCAGAGAAATACCAAATGGGAGAGTCCACGGGGAGTAGGAATGATACATTTACGAGTACTTTGACAACAACAGCATTCCACAGCAAAGCTTACTCTGTATACTGTGATAGCACGAGTAAGTACTTTCTCAGCAACGTAAGTGCCAGAAACAACAGCTTTCGTATATGGCTGATGAATACGTCATATAGATCCGTTGCCACTCGTAGTTGCTCCTGTTTTAAAGCTTCAACGAATGATCGTATATTCAGTAATCAGTGCGAACGTTATAAATTTTTACGGAAATTAGAAAATACTTTCACAAGTCGAAGGAATAATTTAATATTGTTTAGCTTTCTTTGTCAACGATAACCTCTATAAGCAACGCCTTGCTAAAACAATATCCTTCACTCTACGGAAATTTTATCGTAACAAAGTATTTCGTCAATCTCAACCTTTACGAATTAAATTGAATAACTTTTCGTCTATAATTAATAACTTTTCAATGAAACGTAAACTTCTTTCCATGTCTAAATGAATATTAGTTATTTTTCTTTTCGTTGCAGGTTGTTAACTGAAAAATACTATTCTTCCTCTTTAATTTCATTGAACTTTGCTTTTACCAGTATTCCGTTGTTTTACTGTATTTGGCTTTGGATTTGCTTTGTTACGAAATGTTATGTTCGAGATATTAGTCTGCTTTGAAAGAAGCCTTGAAATATTTTTCTTGTAATAGTTTGGGGATAAAGGAGTAGTCGGATACTGACTTCTTCAGTTTAAAACCGTTAATTATTTATTTCCTGCAGTTAATTTTTTTACAGGCAGAAACCAGCGTTTTACATTACGAGTGCTGGTTCTCTACTCAAAACCCCACGAAGCGGAAATGTAATGGAAAAATTAAAACAAACAAAAAAAACCGAGTGTCACCGCCACCCTTCAGCTGTATGGACTTCAATCAGACAAACCTCAACCACTTCAGACGTTGACTTCCGGGAACCGCTGATATTTAAAACTGAAAACACAGCATTCGATGATTTCTTTCAGAGAGAATTAGCGTGTTATCTAATGAACTGTTCTCGATTTGTGGTCTAGGGACGAAAGGAAAAGCTATCCAATTCTCAGTAAGCCCAACTGCGTACACGGAATGAATGCCCTAGTATCGACATAACCAGTACTTACTACCCCTGCCAAGGTGTTTGCTGATATTTCGCTGCGGTAACACACATGGATCCACCGGTAGACAAAGCTGTCAGTTTTGCATCTTCTGTCGATACCTGCAAGAATATCAGTTTATGACTGAATTGCATAACTCCTTTGCGGTGCGCCTTTTTTCGATTGTATTAACCCAAATATTAGAATGTTATTTCAAGCGACATTGATGAATTCCTTGAGTCTTCCCATCAAAGTGCTGCAGACGCCTTATAGCAAGAGGTTTGAGAAGTTAGCCTACACTTTGAAGAGGTGCAGCGATATTCAGTATTATTGCCCCTCGCAGCGAGCAAAGTTAATGATAATACACTTTGCGACCTAACAGAAAAAATTGTGGGTTGTTTATTCAAAAGAGGAATATTTTGAATTAATAGAATTTTACTATAGAGAGTATCGGTAACATGTTAAAACACTAAGTTACGAGAATACCTAAGCTGTTGCTTTTGCATGTACCGGTCGCCACTGTAATTTTTCCTCCTATCTATGTAATTATGTAGTTATGTAGTTCTCAATTCGTTCGAGCAATCAATCATTCATAATAGGAAACACAGTCATAACTCAGTCACTGAAAATGATTCAGAAATTTTACTTTTTAGAATGAAATCAGGCGATGATTCTTATTCTCTGCAGGCTCGTGCTTTGCGGCAGTCTGCTAATCTATACAACTAAAATGCCTCGTATTTTTTGGAGCGTTGTATAATCAGTCGGGAAACCACATATCAAGCGGATATTTGGCTTTGATGAAGTTTAACCTTCCGAAGAAGTAATGGAGCTCTTGGATTATTAAATGCAGTTTCGTATCCAGTCTTTCGGAAGTTCCCTTCTGTTTTAACAACTACGCAATATATAGATGAATATCATTAATTTTCAAATGTCAAATAATGTAAATTGTTACACACCTTATGTATGAAGGAGCAATATATATATATTTCCCTTTTAATCGTACAATTGCCGGTCGCGGTGGCCGTGCGGTTCTGGCGCTGCAGTCCGGAACCGCGGGACTGCTACGGTCGCAGGTTCGAATCCTGCCTCGGGCATGGGTGTGTGTGATGTCCTTAGGTTAGTTAGGTTTAAGTAGTTCTAAGTTCTAGGGGACTTATGACCTTAGATGTTGAGTCCCATAGTGCTCAGAGCCATTTGAACCATTAATCGGACAATTTCGTATCAGTTATCTTTTGTCATAAATCTCAATATTCAGATTACAATTCTTCAAACAATGCTCAGGCTAATCGGCACGAAGACAATCTCGGAAGCTTTTTTCTAACAACCACCAGAGTACTACAAAGAATAATTATGCGCTCATGGCATAGCTATTGTACGAAAGTACTTCAAGCATGGATTCTGCGAGTATGAAGATAGAAAATTAGTAAACGTCATTCAAGGCTAGAATTGTATCAGCATAATTCATCGAATATAAAGAGATATTACAGTATGAACTGCCAGTAAGAAAAACTCAAGGGTCATACCTGTCTCAGGTGAATAGTATACATTCTTTCATATTCGTAATAGTCTTACCAAGCATCTGACGAATAGTTTTTAAACGGTATATTCAAGGTGTTTCAGCATTCGGAGACTGGTACTGTATGTACTCAGCAATACTTCGCGAATTCAACTTCAAGAAGCAGGTCGATTGCATCAAAAATAACGCAACCAGAAATCCAAACTTATACTTTTTGTGCCAACGTTTCCCTTGTCGGATACAAATGTATGGACAGCAGCACTCACTTCCACGATACAGCTTGCTTTCGTTCATTTCACGGCCATAATATGGACAGTGTTAAGACTTCTTATCTGAAAACGTATTGCACAACATTGCTCAGCCATAGTGGCTGACCATGCGGCCAACGTGTAAACGCAATTCCTGTGGTTGATAATGTCGTCGGATATTTGCCTGCTACATGGTCAACGATACACAGTTTTCGTGGCCTGGATTAATGTAATTTTAGGTCGATCACAAAATTTAAGCGCGACATTCTCCATGTTTTCCCCGAAGTGATTCTCCATTATATCATCGGTCCCCAATGATACACATAACAAACAGACTGCACTGTGAAAGGTGGCTACACTGAGCCACAGCGCCAGAGATTGCGCCAAAGAGTATTATTTCGCCGCCTCCACTGGCAGTTCTTGTCGAGAAGTCGTGGTGGAGAGTGCTTATTGAGAAGTAGCAGTAGGCAGTGCTTGTTGAGATGTAGCAGTGGTGAGTCGTTGTTGAGAAGTTCCCATGCAGAGTGCTTGTTCAGATGTTGTCATATTGTTTTGATGTGCTATACACCAGATATTGTTGGATTGGGGATGCTGTAATGATCAGAGTGTGCTTTTCGTCAATATATATGAAGGTAAAAAAAATCCTTTTTTTTATTATTTCAATGTCTTAAACAATAATGCCTCTTGGTCACAGGTTCAGTCAACAAAGCATCTGCCTCGTGTTCTTGTATTAGACTGTATTTCTGGTTTCTATGTGCAATTATAGTATTTCTGTTTTTTTTTAATTACTTCAGTATAAATGGTGTTTAAAATATCTGGTCTTATTGAGGAAGAACCGTGCCAGATGTGTACGTTGAATCAAAATTCCACACACAGAACAGCTACACTTGTGTTTTTTTGTTTCGTAGGTTTTATAGTTGCTGGGGACTTAATTAATTAATTGTGTTAACGGAAGTTTTCTTTCATTCTTTGTTGTTGTTCTATGCAGTCAGATTGCGTACAAATACTAATCAGGGCCAACCGTTTACGAGACAGCGTAACCGAACAGACAGCGACGAAAATTAAAAATTATTTGCATTATATTTAATTAAGCCCCCATGCAACTGCTTTGCCTAGACGTAAAGTTAAATCTCATCAAATGATTCTCTATTGCTATTTTAAATCTTTTATGGCCCCTTTCACTGATAATTTTGCTTAAAATTGGTCGTTGTTGCGAACGGACATTGTTCGCCGAACAAAACCTGCGTCATCGAATCCTGTTACCGAACCCGACACAGGAAAAATTGGCAAGAATGCAGCTACGAGTCTAGCCTCAGTCAGTTGGGCCGTTCGATTCCGGAAACGGTAATCTCCTTTACCTCAAATTAGCTGGTGCCTGGCGTGAGCTGAATAAGCTGATCCACCGACCGTGCCGAGACAGTATGCCATTTCCATTCGTTATGATGACCACTCCATGTGTTATACACTGAAGAGCATAAGAAACTAGCACACCCGCCTTATATAGTGTAGGGCCCACGCGAGCACGCAGAAGTGCCGCAACACGACGTGGCATGTACTCGACTGAACTAGCGCTGGAGGGAATCGACACCATGCATCCTGCAGGGCTGTCCATAAATCCGTAACGGTATGAGGGGTGGAACAGCACCTTGAAAGGCATCCTAGATATGCTCAATAATGTTAATGTGCCGGCCGGAGTGACCGAGTGGTTCTAGGCGCTACAGTCTGGAACCGTGCGACCGCTACGGTCGCAGGTTCGAATCCTGCCTCGGGCATGGATGTGTGTGATGTCCTTAGGTTGGTTAGGTTTAAGTAGTTCTAAGTTCTAGGGGACTGATGACCTCAGAAGTTAAGTCCCATAGAGTTCAGAGCCATTTGAACCATTTTTTTGAATGTTAATGTCTGGAGAGTTTGGTGGCGAGCGGAAGTGAGAAAGTTCCTGGAACCACTCTGTAGAAATTCTGGACGTGTGGGGTGTCGCATTGTACTGCTGGAATTGCGCAAGTGCGTCGGAATGCACAATGGGAATGAATGGATGCAGGCAATCAGACAGGACGCTTGCGCACGTGTCACCTGTCAGAGTCGTATCTAGACGTATCAGGGGTCCCATATCACTCCAACTACACACGTCCCACACCGTTGCAGAGCCTCCACTGGCTTGAACAGTCCCCTGCTGACATGGAGGGTCCATGGACTAATGAAGTTGTCTCCATACCCGTACACGTCCATCCGCACGATGCAATTTGAATCGAGACTCGTCCGACCAGACAACTTGTTTCCAGTCATCAACAGTCCAATGTTGGTGTTGAGAGGTCCAGGCGAGGCGTAAAGCTTTGTGTATTGCAGTAATTAAGGGTACACGAGTGGCCTTCGGCTCCGAAAACCAGTATCGACGATGTTTCGTTGACACTTGTTCATGGCCCAGAATTGAAATCTGCAGCAATATACGGAAGGATTGCACTTCCGTCACGTTGAACGACTCTCTTCAGTCGTCGTTGGTCCCATTCCCGCAGGATCATTTTCCGGCCGCAGCGATGTCTTAGATTTGAAATTTTACCGGATTCCTGATATTCATGGTACGCTTGTGAAATGGTAGTGCAGAAACATACCCACGTCATCGCTACCTTGGAGGTGCTGTGTCCCATGGCTTGAGCGCCGATTATAACACCATATTCAAACTCACTTAAATCTTGATAAAATCTTGATAACCTGCCCTTGTAGCAGCAGTAACGGATCTAACAACTGCGCCAGACACATGTTGTCGAATATAGACTTTGGCCACCGCAGCGACGTATTCTGCCGGTTTACATATCTCTGTATTTGAAGACGCATGCCTATACCAATTTCTCTGGTACTTCAATCTACAAATAAATACAGCAACAAAGCTGTAACTGGTTCTATTAAGAAATACAGCAACCAACCACCAGCTGGTTGCTGTATTTCTTAATACAATACACAACCATGGACCACAGCAACCAGTAAAATGGATAAATTTCTGTGCTCTCTACGGAAAACATCTACGGTGGTCTAATTTTCAGAGTCACCAAACTTCTTCTAGGGATTTATGAATGCTGCCTCATATTATATTGTTAAGAGTGTAGATATGTACGATGTGTAAATAACGTTAACATGCCAAATACGTGCAAGAACGACGCTGAAAAATGGGACAAACACCATAGCAGGTTCTGTTCGTTTGGAGGTTGATGGGGACAATGTTATGCATTTGTTTGTGACAACAGCGGTATAACTCTGAAGAAGCGGTTGTAAAAACTATTCCACCCACAAAATTTCATGTAAGTGTGTTTTTAGCTTTCAGTAGATGTGAACCTTTCAAGTACGTATGCATCTGCAATAGATGATTCTTTTAAATAACCTGGTTATCACTTGTTTACTTTTTGGTGTGCATTTAAACATGGTGAAGAGACAAAAACATGTATTTATAGCCAAACGAAAAGGTGGCTTCTTTTGTGCCGTTGCCTGCACAGACTGCACTAGTTGACCCCCTCCCCCCCACCCTCCTCCTTCCTTGCAGACTGCCATCTCCATCTACGTAGGTTCTCTGCAATTCACAGTTAAGTGCCTGGCAGGTCTGCGGACTGGCTAATCCACATCTACATCTACATTCATACTCCGCAAGCCACCTGACTGTGTGTGGCGGAGGGTACCTTGAGTACCTCTATCGGTTCTCCCTTCTATTCCAGTCTCGTATCGTTCGTGGAAAGAAGGATTGTCGGTATGCCTCTGTGTGCGCTCTAATCTCTCTGATTTTATCCTCATGGTCTCTTCGCGAGATATACGTAGGAGGGAGCAATATACTGCTTGACTCCTCGGTGTAGGTATGTTCTCGAAACTTCACCAAAAGCCCGTACCGAGCTACTGAGCGTCTCTCCTGCAGAGTCATCCACTGGAGTTTATCAATCATCTCCGTAACGCTTTCGCGATTACTAAATGATCCTGTAACAAAGCGCGCTGCTCTCCGTTGGATCTTCTCTATCTCTTCTATCAACGCTGTCTGGTACGGATCCCACAATGCTGAGCAGTATTCAAGCAGTGGGCGAACAAGCGTACTGTAACCTACTTCCTTTGTTTTCGGATTGCATTTCCTTAGGATTGTTCCAATGAATCTCAGTCTGGCATCTGCTTTACCGACGATCAACTTCATATGATCACTCCATTTTCAATCACTCCTAATGCATGCTCCCAGATAATTTATGGAATTAACTGCTTCCAGTTGCTGACCTGCTATACTGTAGCTAAATGATAAGGGCTCTTTCTTTCTGTGCATTCGCAGCACATTACACTTGTCTACATTGAGATTCAATTGCCATTCCCTGCACCATGCGTCAATTCGCTGCAGATCCGCCTGCATTTCAGTACAATTTTCCATTGTTACAACCTGTTCATGATCATGACATCGTAACGAAGGCAGCTTGGCCACTAACTACGAACCGGTAGATGTTACTGCAGTCTTTGTAGTTTGCTCGAAAGAGTTTCGCAAGCTTTCAAACACGTGAATCGCACACTAAATGGGCCCGAAACTTCTTGTGGCCATTTGAATATAGTCCGCCGTATAAGTTTCCATGACGCATTTGATTTGAAACATCATGTTATGTCGGCGGCTGAGAAAGACAATTGAGACGTGTGTGGCTTGTGTTCCTGCCATCACGTATTTTACACCCTCTTTTTAACGTACTTCCACCTCAACACGTTAATATAAACTACTGCTTTCACTGAGATGCTGCTTTGTCTGACCGTGAGCGGTGCTAGCAGTGCCTATCGATATATCCCCTCTCGTAGTATCTTTGCGGCACTGCTATTACTTACCAGTCGTTGTCTGTCGGTCGATGTGAGTTCGGGTCGCGACTTCGGGTCTGCCTGTCGGGGAGTTGCAATGCGGCACTAGTGCAGTCGGGCTGGAGCACCAGTGAGGTCTGCGTCGACGTGGCTCACCCAACCATTGCCGCCACGCATCACTTGAGCCGGGCCACGGTCTTGGTGGATCATCCGTGGGTCGTCCTACCGGACGACGCGTTTTGGCTCGCCGATCGTTCATGAGTCGGCTGTGTTTGTGTGTGCATCGACTCCCGATTTGTCTTCGTGCATGTTTAGTTACTCTTGGGTATCGTTTAGGTCTTCGCGCAGTGTTTGTCAGGTTGTGTGTGTAGTTGCCGTTATTTCAACGTCTATTTTAGATTTTGTCGGCAGTCTGTGTTGTGTACATGGTTCTGCGTAGTCAGCGTGTACACAACTGTCCCACTAGAGCGCGCCCCGCTAAGCACAACAGCGCAGGCGCAGCGCTCGTCCATCTCCGCACTACGAGATGGCGCTGCCATAGACACGGACCAACTTCTGCTTCCGTCGATCCGCGTATTAATATGTAACGCAGCCAATGGGATTGCTGCTAACGTAGAACCTTTTCTCCTCATCGATCACACTCGCGCAGTGATACCTGAACGCGCGAGGTATTATAACGAGTGTACAGACCTCCGATTAGTCAGTCTGCATTTGTCTGCACCAGTCTGTACCAGTCTGCATTAGTCTGTACCAGTCTGTACGAGTTCTACATTTGTCTGTACCAGTCTATAGTCAAGTTTCAGTCTGCGCCTAATAAGATTAACATATTCCCATACCTAGCCATGAAGATAAATGTATAGACACTTGTGTCAAGTATCAGAGATATATGTGAGAATAAGATTAACGTACCAACACCGAAGGAACTTCAGATTTTCAATTGTAAATAGCATCCAGAACCAAGTTAAGTAATTTTTATGCTTGTAATTATTTTAATAAATGTGTGTGAAAATTAATCAAGTTCTGTTTAAAGTTGGTCGCCGTCAATCTGCTACTCTAAGCGTGCAAGTGGCGTTCCTATCGTCTGACCTAACGGCAGAAGATAAACACGCCACGATAAGACCACGAGACATATTGCTGACAGTCGCCTACTTCGTTAGAGCGAAAAGTCAAATAATCTGATGGTGTGTATACTGAAGGTCTTACAGTACGTTCACCATAGTTTGCGGGTAGTCGTTCGGTTGGTGCGGACCGGGGAAGTTACGTCCGCGCGGTGCAGTCGGCTGGGTCCGCTGGCGGTCCCTCCACAGTGTCGGAGTGTGTGTGGAGCTGTCCGTTCGCTACGAGCTTCGTGGTTCACCGACCCAGGACGTCAAAGTTGAGTAGTGGTTTCAACTATTTTCCTGTGAGCAATACCGAGTGTTTGTATTGCTGAAATTTAGCCGCCATGCGGTGGAATTAACTATATTGGTTTACTACAATTCAAGTGCACCAGCGGAATTTTCTGCCTTGTGGCCGTTAGTGCTCCGGTTACCTGCCCTAGCGACTGATGTAAAGTCAGGCAGTGTTCCTTTAGGATGAATTTAACTATATGACCGTATTTCAAATTCGAGTGTACCAGAGCGGAATTTTCTGCCTTGTGGCCGTTAATGTTCCGGTTACCTGCCCTGGCCACTAACGTAATTTCGGGCAGCGTCCTTCCCTCACCTGTTGTCGCTGTCCCACATGGTGTGTAATTTTGGCATCTATTACATATTTCATTGTGGATAATCACGTTCGTAACTTTTGGTGTTTGAGTTCTCGTGTATCGATTGGTGGCAAGCAAGTCTTTTGTCAGTCCGTCCGTGGCTGTCCCTTGGTTGGGTTCCGACGGATCAAGTGTAGTTGGACTCATCACCTGTCTCATCTAATTGAACGAGGGTAGACCGACCTCCCTGGAGGCTTCTGAGTGCCGTTTTCTTTATTGTCCTTCTCACTTGTGTTTAATTGTCTGTTTATAATCTATCATAGCCAATTATTTAAAAAATTCTTGCTTTTGCTGGATTTTATGTATTTTTAAATTTTGGAAAATCAGTTGTGGACCTTCAGCCACTTAAATCCCTATTCGAAGAAAAATAGCGGCCTTCTGCCTTTGAAAGGTTACGGTAATTTATTTTAAAATCTTGAAAATTTTATTGTGAACCTTCAGCCGTTAGTATTGCATCTTGTCTGTGTTTGTGTATTCACACTTGCCTTGAGGCTCTCAGCCTCGCTGTATATATATACGAGGTGTAGCTAGAAAAAAACCGGATTGATGCTGGAAAAAACATTTATTTACAATCATTTACAATTTCATGTTATCTCCTTCAATGTACTCTCCTCCTCGGTCTCTACACCGCTCCATACGAATTTTCCACTGTTCATAGCAATGCTGCAGATCATTTTCGGTAATTCCATACATTACTTCCGTCGCTTTTTCTTTTACTGCTTCAACAGTCTCAAATCTAGTTCCTTTCAAAGCTGACTTGACTTTAGGGAAAAGAAAAAAGTCACAGGGGGACAAATCAGGTGAGTAGCGTGGATGATCTAAGATGGGAATGTTGTGTTTTGCCAAAAACGTCTTCACTGACAACGCACTGTGATCTGGGGCATTGTCTTGGTGAAGGATCCATGACTTTTTTCTCCACAAATCGTTCCGTTTTCTCCGTACTCGCTCACGTAGGGTAGCCAGGACGCTAATGTAGTAATGCTGATTCACTGTTTGTCCCTCTGGTACCCAATCAATGTGCACAATCCCTTTGATGTCAAAAAAAAAAAAAACAATCACCATTGCCTTGAATTTCGATTTTGACATTCGTGCTTTTTTTTGTCGTGGAGAACCAGGAGTTTTCCAATGCATCGATTGGCGTTTAGTTTCGGGATCGTAAGTAAAAAACCACTATTCATCGCAAGTAATAACATTTTGTAAGAAGGTGGGATCACTTTCAATGTTTTCCAGGATGTCAGAACAAATCATTCTTCGGCGTTCCTTCTGTTCAATTGCGAGACACTTTGGAACCATTTTTGAACACACTTTGTTCATGTTGAAACTTTCATGAAGAATCTGCCTAACACTTTCCTTGTCAACTCCTGTTAACTCAGACACTGCTCTGATTGTTAAACGGCGATCTTGTCGAACAAGTTTACCGATTTTTTCAATGTTTGCATCAGTTTTTGCTGACAATGGTCTGCCAGTGCGAGTGTCATCACTGGTGTCTTCGCGGCCATCTTTAAATCGTTTAAACCACTCAAACACTTGTGTTCGCGATAAACAATCATCGCCGTACACTTGTTGTAACATTACAAACGTTTCACTTGCAGATTTTCCTAGTTTGAAACAAAATTTGATGTTAACACGCTGTTCTTTCTGTACACTCAACATTTTCCGAAGCACAGACAAAACGTCAACTACTTAAAACAGACGCCACGGGCAGACTGAGTGCAGGAGGCAGATGAAACTCGAGCAGTAGGCGGATCGAGAGTCACGTGACAGGCCACGTGACTTTCAGCCTTATTGCATTCGTTTTATTGTTTCACCAGTACTAGTCCGGTTTTTTTCTAGCCACACCTCGTATATATATAATGTTAATTATTTTATTTGCAATTTCAACTAAATCGTTTTACCACTTGAGATTATCTTGTTGGTTTAAGATTTCTTGTTTGGAGGTCTTCAGCCGTGAAATAACTGCCTTTTTTAGACTCGTAAAGGTTCGGCTGTGTGCCGCTTTGGTTGTTAAGGTGAAACTGCCCCCAACCTTATTTGGCCCTTTCCACAATCCCAATCACCTGTTCTGCCCAGCGGGTTTAGCGGGAGTTTCAACAGTGTCTTTGCAAGAATTGATGTGCGCAGTTCGCGTATGTAAATTGCATCTGAGAAAAAAAAACATGACATAATCCACAAGATGGGAAACTGTCGAGGCAGAGGCTTTGAGATTAGACAGTAAAAACTTCGAATAAAGCGGAAGACTCAAATTGAAAAGTTAACCAGTTCCTGGTTAGTAGTCCGGGATGCTAGAAGAAATACTACAGTGGGCGTCCGCATAAAAGACTGCTTACAAAACTCTCGTACATCCCCTCTTTGAATATTTCTAGGGCCCATAGCACGTAAGACTAACGGGGGATAGTAAGGTAACCTAACGTAACCTAATGTGGACTCCGTAGCACGGGAAACCTGACGATTTTTTCTTTAGGTAATCGTAGTCAGAGGTGAAGGAAGAGACAAATGAAAAATAAATTATGAGAGTAGTGTGGGATTGAACCCCAGAGAACAAGAGAGAAGCCGAGAATAGACTGACTGAGCTAGCGAGCCTCTTGGGCAATATCAGACAATAGTAGAGATCAATTTTTTTGCTGAAGATGAAGTTACTACTTTTTTAAACGCCGTGTAGGTCGCGTGACAGAAATACAGATTTTCATTTACGCAATAAGTAAACGCAACGATAGCCGCTAAAACTGCAGTGAAAGAGTTACTTAAAGCTATAACGAGGTGCTGTTTTACTTGGTGTGCTACAGTAGCTACCGCCGTGTAAGATGAGGGTACCCAGACCTGCAGAAATGTATATCAGTTCGTGCTTAGTGACCGTATCTGCCTTTCTTATGAAGTCTTCAACTTCAGCCAATCAGCAGATCCGGTTTCAGGTCAGCTCCAGAGGCCAGGTGAGGTCACCGCACCAATCCGCTTAGCGCGTGGAAGCCGAGGTCGATGCTAAGTCGATTACCGGAAACACAGCAGAGAGCGAACTTTAAGACGGCGTGTGACGCAAGCATAATACAGGACTGACGAATTAGCGAAGAACGTCCTAAACTACATAAAACTCTCAGAGCTCTAAAATAGAAGTCCATCATTATTTGTGGAACAACGTACGAGGGCTGAAAAAGATGCGAAATGCCAACTCCGCAACTGTAGCAGAAATTCACCTCTTTTTTAATTTTATTGACATTTTATTTTATTACATACGAACATTTTTATACATACATACAGAAATAAGCACTGAACGTAAACACATATCGACATTTTAGAAGAAACAGGTGCTAGATAGACAAAGGATACAGTTTTGTACTGTATCCAATAGTTAAATGTGCAAACAGGATCCAACTTAACTTTATATGAAACTTTTCTTTGTACGTGAACACACAAATATGGGTTGAAACCCAATCCAGTTAACAGTCAGTAAGAATTAAGAACAGAATTCACCAAAATTATTTTTGTACTGTATCCAATAATTTTATGTTCAAACAGTACTTTATGTAAAGAATAACTTTCCTTATAGTAAACTGCTCCATTTCCATCACTTATATACAGATGGCATCACATGGATATTATGAAATAGTCTTTTAGAATCCGTAATATTCCTCACAGCAATGCACTAATCCACAATGGGCTGGTTAGTTTTCAGATCTTGAAAAATATTCTTACTGAAAGTTATTTTAGTCTTGCATATGAATGTGTTGTTGTTGTTGTGGTCTTCAGTCCTGAGACTGGTTTGATGCAGCTCACCATGCTACCCTATCCTGTGCAAGTTTCTTCATCTCCCAGTACCTACTGCAACATACATCCTTCTGCATCTGCTTAGTGTATTCATCTCGGGTGGTCTCCCTCTACGATTTTTACCCTCCACGATACCCTCCAATACTAAATTTCCACGCTACCCTCCAATACTAAATTTGTGATCCCTTGATGCCGCAGAACATGTCCTACCAACCGGTCCCTTCTTCTCGTCAAGTTGTGCCACAAACTCCTCCCCAATTCTATTCAATACCTCCTTATTAGTTATGTGAGCTACCCATCTAATCTTCAGCATTCTTCTGTAGCACCACATTTCGAAATCTTCTATTCTCTTCTTGTCCAAACTATTTATCGTCCATGTTTCACTTCCAAACATGGCTAAACTCCATACAAATACTTTCAGAAACCACTTCTTCACACTTAAATCAATACTCGATGTTAACAAATTTCTCTTGTTCAGAAACGCTTTCCTTGCCATTGCCAGTCTACATTTTATATCCTCTCTACTTCGACCATCGTCAGTTATTTTGCTCCCCAAATAGTAAAACTCCTTTACTACTATAAGTGTCTCATTTCCTCATCTAATTCCCTCAGCATCACCCGACTTTATTCGACTACATTCCATTGTCCTCGTTTTGCTTTTGTTGATGTTCATCTTATATCCTCCTTTCAAGACACTGTCCATTCCGTTCAACTGATTTTCCAAGTCCTTTGCTGTCTCTGACAGAATTACAATGTCATCGGCGAACCTCAAAGTTTTTATATCTTCTCCATGTATTTTAATTCCAGCTCCGAATTTTTCTTTTGTTTCCTTTACTGCTTGCTCAATATACACATTGAATAACATTGGGGAGAGGCTACAACCCTGTCTCACTCGCTTCCGAACCACTGCTTCCCTTTCATGCCCCTCGACTCGTATAACTGCCATCTGGTTTCTGTAAAAATTGTAAATAGCCTTTCGCTCCCTGTATTTTACCCCTGCCACCTTCAGAATTTGAAAGAGAGTATTACAGTCAACATTGTCAAAAGCTTTCTCTAAGTCTACAAATGCTAGAAACGTAGATTTGCCTTTCCTTGATCTTTCTTCTAAGATAAGTCGTAAGGTCAGTATTGCCTCACGTGTTCCAATATCTCTACGGAATCCAAACTGATCTTCCCCGAGGTCGGCTTCTACCAGTTTTTTTCATTCGTCTGTAAAGAATTCGCGTTAGTATTTTGCAGCCGTGGCTTATTAAAATGATAGTTCGGTAATTTTCACATCTGTCAACACCTGCTTTCTTTGGGATTGGGATTATTATATTCTTCTTGAAGTCTGATGGTATTTCGCCTATCTCATACATCTTGCTCACCAGATGGTAGAGTTTTGTCGGGACTGGCTCTCCCAAGGCCGTCAGTAGTTCCAATGGAATGTTGTCTACTCCGGGGGCCTTGTTTCGACCCAGGTCTTTCAGTGCTTTGTCAAACTCTTCACGCAGTATCGTATCTCCCATTTCATCTTCATCTACATCCTCTTCCATTTCCATAATATTGTCCTCATGTACATCGCCCTTGTATAGACCCTCTATATACTCCTTCCACCTTTCTGCTTTACCCTATTTGCTTAGAACTGGGTTCGAGTGTGGCGCAGACCCCACGAACCAACGTGCATCAGTTGTCAACAAGGTATTGTAGAAGCTGATGGTGTCTCCATAATGCTGTGAAATGTTTTTACATGGAATGCACTGGTTCCCCTGGTCCAAATGAATCCATAATTGACTGTAAATGGTTATGTTCGGCCGTCTGGAGGCCACTTGCAGCCATTCATGGACTTCATGCTTCCAAAGAAAGATGGAATTTTTATGAATGAGAATGTACAATGTCTCTGAGCCACAGTTGTTCATGACTAGTGTGAAGAACACTCTGGAGAATTGGAGCGAATGACCTGACCACCCAGATCGCCAGACATGAGTCCCATCGAACGTTTATGGGACGTAATCGATTGGTTAGCTCGTGCGCAAAATGCTGCACACGCACAGGTGTGGACGGTTGTAGAGGCAACATGTGGTCTGACCCGACATCAACAGCTATCCTATGACTTTTGTCATCTCCGTATATATAACTGAATTTCTGATTCCCCAGTTCCAGGAAGCTGGGGCTTTAACCCATCGCTTTGCTCACCATTCTGACTTGCCATCTTGACTTTTTATGGTATCAGTAACTAACGGATCATTCTGACGCATATGTGGCTACCTACCTGTAACAATTGGCGCCATAAGTGTGCCAGTTTCAAAAGTGATGTCAGAAGAGTGTGCCGACTGGGCCACATAATTTGGGACATTTGAAACCCCCCCCCCCCCCGATCACTCCGCGCAGCACTCTCCTTGGAAGTGGCGCCATCTTGCGCCTGGTTTCGCGACATGAGCACTCCTACAGTGATGGCGTTCAACAGTGTGGAGCTCTGTGGAAGTACTGGCCGCGTTCGTGTTAGCATGCTTCAAATGAAAATGTATGTTTTAATTTACCGTCAAAACTATAGTACAATGTACTAAAATACTGTGCTATTAAGATCTATGTTTGAAAATATTACCAACTAAAATAGTAAATGTTGCTAATAAAAAACTAGCAACCTTGTAAGTGACGAAAGTATTTTCCCCGCACAACAATGAAAAAGGTGTCAACATGTACTCTGTGGCAACTGCAATAAACATACCTACTCAATTATTTATTATTGTTTCTTTCTTGTCTCAGATGTTATGTCTGGTTAAAAATGGAAGGTGACGCGGACCTTGATCAAGCGTGACTTCCTTTTAACTGTACGGTAAATGTTACATTGCATTTAGGAACTTTCGGGTAATTGAACAAGTGTCAATAATTACAGATTTCTCTAGTTGTATATATAAGTTTGGATGTAGTTGTATTGCATTGATGTACTGGTGGATATTGTGTGGTATGACTCCTGTAGTTGATAGTATAATTCGTATAATGTCAACTTTATCCTGATGCCACATGTCCTTGACTTCCTCAGCCAGTTGGATGTATTTTTCAATTTTTTCTCCTATTTTCTTTTGTATATTTGTTGTATTGGGTGTGGATATTTCGATTAGTTGTGTTAATTTCTTCTTTTTATTGGTGAGTATGATGTCAGGTTTGTTATGTGGTGTTGTTTTATCTGTTATAATGGTTCTGTTCCAGTATAATTTGTATTCACCGTTCTCCAGTACATTTTGTGGTGCATACTTGTATGTGGGAACATGTTGTTTTATATGTTTATGTTGTAAGGCAAGCTGTTGATGTATTATTTTTGCTACATTGTCATGTCTTCTGGGGTATTCTGTATTTGCTAGTATTGTACATCCACTTGTGATGTGATCTACTGTTTCTATTTGTTGTTTGCAAAGTCTGCATTTATCTGTTGTGGTATTGGGATCTTTAATAATATGCTTGCTGTAATATCTGGTGTTTATTGTTTGATCCTGTATTGCAATCATGAATCCTTCCGTCTCACTGTATATATTGCCTTTTCTTAGCCATGTGTTGGATGCGTCTTGATCGATGTGTGGCTGTGTTAGATGATACGGGTGCTTGCCATGTAGTGTTTTCTTTTTCCAATTTACTTTCTTCGTATCTGTTGATGTTATGTGATCTAAAGGGTTGTAGAAGTGGTTATGAAATTTCAGTGGTGTAGCCGATGTATTTATATGAGTGATTGCTTTGTGTATTTTGCTAGTTTCTGCTCGTTCTATAAAGAATTTTCTTAAATTGTCTACCTGTCCATAATGTAGGTTTTTTTATGTCGATAAATCCCCTTCCTCCTTCCTTTCTGCTTAATGTGAATCTTTCAGTTGCTGAATGTATGTGATGTATTCTATATTTGTGGCATTGTGATCGTGTAAGTGTATTGAGTGCTTCTAGGTCTGTGTTATTCCATTTCACTACTCCAAATGAGTAGGTCAATATTGGTATAGCATAAGTATTTATAGCTTTTGTCTTGTTTCTTGCTTTCAATTCTGTTTTCAGTAGTTTTGTTAGTCTTTGTCTATATTTTTCTTTTAGTTCTTCTTTAATATTTGTATTATGTATTCCTATTTTTTCTCTGTATCCTAGATATTTATAGGCATCTGTTTTTTCCATCGCTTCTATGGAGTCGCTGTGGGTATCCAATATGTAATCTTCTTGTTTAGTGTGTTTTCCCTTGACTATGCTATTTTTCTTACATTTGTCTGTTCCAAAAGCCATATTTATATCATTGCTGAATACTTCTGTTATCTTTAGTAATTGGTTGAGTTGTTGATTTGTTGCTGCCAGTAGTTTTAGATCATCCATATATAGCAGATGTGTGATTTTGTGTGGGTATGTTCCAGTAATATTGTATCCATAATTTGTATTATTTAGCATGTTGGATAGTGGGTTCAGAGCAAGGCAGAACCAGAAAGGACTTAATGAGTCTCCTTGGTATATTCCACGCTTAATCTGTATTGGCTGTGATGTGATATTATTTGAATTTGTTTGGATATTAAGTGTGGTTTTCCAATTTTTCATTACTATGTTTAGGAACTGTATCAATTTAGGATCTACTTTGTATATTTCCAATGTTTGTAGTAACCATGAGTGGGGTACACTATCAAAAGCTTTTTGGTAATCAATGTATGCGTAGTGTAGCGACATTTGTTTAGTTTTAGCTTGATATGTCACCTCTGCATCTATTATCATTTGCTCTTTACATCCTCGTGCTCCTTTGCAACAGCCATTTTCTTCTTCATTTATAATTTTGTTCTGTGTCGTATGTGTCATTAATTTCTGTGTAATGACTGAAGTTAATATTTTGTATATTGTTGGTAGGCATGTTATGGGGCGATATTTAGCTGGGTTTGCTGTGTCTGCTTCATCTTTAGGTTTCAGATAAGTTATTCCTTGTGTAAGTGTATCAGGGAATGTGTATGGGTCTGCAATGTAACTGTTAAATAATTTAGTTAGATGTGAATGTGTTGAGGTGAATTTCTTTAGCCAGAAATTTGCTATTTTATCTTTTCCAGGGGCTTTCCAATTGTGAGTAGAATTAATTGCTTGGGTGACTTCATGTTGCAAAATTATCACTTCAGGCATTTGTGGTATCATCTTGTACGTATCTGTTTCTGCTTGTATCCACCGTGCATGCCTGTTATGTTGTACCGGGTTTGACCATATGTTGCTCCAGAAGTGTTCCATGTCTGTTATGTTTGGTGGATTGTCTATTTTAATGTGTGTGTTATCTGTTGTCTGGTAAAATTTCTTTTGGTTTGTGTTGAATGTTTGGTTTTGTTTCCTTCTATTTTCACTTTTTTTGTATCTTCTAAGTCGTTTGGCCAATGCTTGTAATTTCTGCTTATTTTCATCTAATTGCTCTATCACTTCTTGTTGTGAGATTTTACCTAACCTTTTACGTTTTTTTCTGACATTTCATTTCTTATAAATTGTGTTAGCTGTCCGATGTCTTTTCTCAGTTTTTCTATTCTGATCTGTAGCCTGTGTTGCCATGCTGGTTTTGTGGGTTTCTTCTGTGTGTTGGTTGGTTCTGATCTCTGCCTAGTGTGTATATTTAGTGTAGCGAGTGCTCCTATATAAACCAGTAGTTGTAACTCTTCCATAGTTGTGTTTTCATTTATTTTGTTGTGTATGATTGTGTTGATAGTTTTTATTGTTGTTTCGACTTGTGGGTTATTTGGCGGTCTATGCAAGAATGGTCTAATGTCGGTATTTGTGTCTTTGTATTCTATATATGTCAGCTGAAATTTTTCTTCTATACCTAACATGTGTGACACTTCGTGTTCTATTTGTGCTTGTTCTGGTGGCTGTCTTAAGATTTCGTTTTCCTCTGACTGTTTAATTGATGCGTGTTGTTCTTTGTTTGTTTGCTCTGGGATGTTTGAGTCCATTACTGTATTTTCTTCTTCTTCTGATTGCACATTATTTTGTTCCAGTATTTGTTGAACTTGTTGTTTGATGTTTTCTAATTCTGACTGGGGTATCCTGTTATTTTTGATTATTACACGGATCTGATCAGCTAGTCGTTGTTCTGTTAGAAATTTTAATTCTGGGTATCTGGTGATAAATGTTTTGTATACTTGTGATCTGTATCCAGTTGTGTTGGTTCCTAGATTTGTTGCTTGGTAATAACAGACCATGAGGTGTCGATTAACTTCATCTGACCATCTCATCCTCTGTCTTTGTTTTCCTTCTAGGGTGGTTGCAGGAAGCATATCCTGCAAAACACCTCTATTTGCATTTGAATCATTTTCCAGTTGGCTAGCAGTGTCGTTACCATTGTGGGCGGGCATAGGGTTCAAGCGTCGTCCCCGACCATGACGCCGCTTGTCCGAGGCTTCTTTAGTTCTGTCCTGAACCAACTAATCACACTAAAAGGGAGGTTAGCCCTATTAGTGGTTTGTTCTTTTCGTCGCCTTTTACGACTGGCAGAACATACCGGAGGCCTATACTTTTCCCGGGCCTCCACGGGAATTATTATTGTTATTATTATTATTATTATTATTATTATTATTCACGAATGTGCCCAACAGAACCACGCGAGGTACATCCAATCAATGTCGCTTTTGATGGTTGGCCTTTCTTCGTGTCCAATTTTGTTTCATCCTTTCATAATGAAATTTCTTTTATCAGACCACGGTATTCCAGTCCGCTTTCGAATTTCCTCCTACCAATTTTCCAATCAAATATATTTTGTCTGAATGTTTTTCTGCATGTAATGTCTGCCTGAGATATACCAGCTACTTTAAAATCCTCCTTAATAGCAAAGATCCATTTACTTGGCTCATTTTTGACCTTACTTCTGTTTTCGTAGAACTCTACTGTTTGTTTTGTTAATCTAGTTAGTGCCATTCTTTTAATGTGCTCATAAAATGTAAGTCTTCGTTTTCTCTTGTCACCATGTAAGTCTGTGTGTTCTTCTGTTTCCTTACATCACAGTCTATAAGGTTCTGCATCAATAATTTTGCGGCCTAATATTTCCTAATAATCTTTCTTTCTTTTGAACTTCTTCAGTAACCTTCTGATAATTCCAGTTGTTTATCAGTGATATACCTATTTACCAATGTCACTAAAATAGTGTATACTGAAGATATAAATGAAGTAAAAAGTCCATGTTTTATCAATGGACACTTGACAGCAGCAGCATTATTTCATTTAAGTTTACTTTTTTAAGTTTTGAAGATTTTGACAATTTTGTGTGCAGACATTGTCCTTCACTGTATTTTTAAATCTGGATTCCTCACAGTGCACACCAAAGTTGAAACAGAAACGCTGTCAGTTAAACGTTCATCTTCTTTGGCACTAAAACGCAGTTTGTAGAAATTTCGCGGACAAATTTCACCCAGCTTGTGGAAAGAATCGCGCAGTATAAAAAGCCTTAAAGCTAGCCCAGAAGCAGTCGGCCTGTCACGCCCGACGGCAAACTCTGGCGCGCTACGCAAAGTACTCTGTCTGAAACTGTATTCAGCATTTGGTCTTTGTTTAGCGGAAGGTGTTGTACGATAGGCGCATTACTAATTGCGCAGCGCTGAATTCCTGCTTGCAGGAAAAGCCGGCCTTCTGGAGTGCTGATCTCCAACCTGGTACCGAAAACAGCGAGTACGACCGCAGCTGTGACTTAAGGCACTAACACGTGAAGAGGCGACGAAGCGCTAGTGAACCAGCTGCAGCCGTATACATCTCCGTGTGGAACTTACCTTGTGATATGTAACTCGGGACAAGCGATCCTCAGAATTAGTATCACTGCATCCGGTTTCATCATGTGCACCGTCGGTAAAAAATGGAAATTTGTGGTAAGTCCTAGCCGGCCGCGGTGGTCTCGCGGTTCCAGGCGCTCAGTCCGGAACCGTGCGACTGCTACGGTCGCAGGTTCGAATCCTGCCTCGGGCATGGATGTGTGTGATGTCCTTAGGTTAGTTAGGTTTAAGTAGTTCTAAGTACTAGGGGACTGATGACCACAGATGTTAAGTCCCATAGTGCTCAGAGCCATTTGAACCATTTGGTAAGTCCTATGGGACTTAAACTTACTTACATTAAAGACAAAACACACACACACACACACACACTCACACACACACCCATGTCCGAGGGAGGACTCGAGGCTCCGACGGGAGCAGCCGCACGAACCGTGCAAGGCGCCTCACACCGCACGGCTGTTCCGAGCAGCATGCACCGTTAGGTTTCACACTAAACGCTGCATTACGATTGCGTTTTGTGTGCAAATAACATGCTTGTTTCTGTCTAGCCTTTTTATTCACGAAAACGTTTGACTTGACTACTTAGGGTAAGTACTCAATTCACTTGTATAGAGTGCTAGTCGATTAATCCGCACAAATTTGCTCTATTGTTTATCTTGTTATTCTTCCTACGATTTACACTACACACCACAACTCTAATCTAGACTAAAAAATGGAACCGGCTTATCCTTGCAGAAGCTTTTACTACTAGGTTCAAAATGAGTGAACAATTTGTTTTCCTGCAACGAGGCATGACCCTGAAACAGGTCATTATTAACAGATTAGAACTGATACTTTCACGGTATGTACCTAATCTCGAAGTTTTAGGTCGTCCCCCATACTGTGAGAGATATGTGTCATCACTTGACTTTCGGTCACAAAGTCATTTATAGTTGTCAATGCGCGGTACTGATTTACTTGCCACAGTTCATTTGTAAGGTGGGCATGTCATTTTGATTTTTGTAAGTTATCGATGTGCGTATCAGAGAGAGAGAGTAATTTGAGTTACTGTTAAACAAGCTTTGATCTTGTGGCAGAGTCCTTGCCTCTACCCAGCCTGATACATCCTTAGCTGCAGTGTGGTAGTGTGGCAGGTGATGGTCGTATTCAGTAGTGCTGTGTTGACTTGCGATTCTATGTTAGATGAAGACAGATTTGTTATAAGGCACAGCAAGGTTGAACATGGTTTCTTTTTTTTTTCTTTTTAACAGAATAATATTAAGGGAAGGCTTCAGCACTTCGCAGCTCGTCGGAATGGTTACTGTCAGCTAGGTAACTTGCTCAGAGCTGAGGGAAAGGCCACCCCACTTCCCTGAATCATACAGTAACGTATCAAACGATTAAGCGGTTTAGTTTTTATAGAAACTCCCTTTTACCATTCTATCCTTTTCAAATCATTGTTCACTTTTTTAAGCATAGTGTTGTTCAGATCACTGTTATATGTGAAGATCATGTGAACTTTTAGTCTGTCTTTTTGAATACATATTTCGTTCTAAAATCATTGTCTTGGAATATCATTTCGTAGGAATAGTTAATCTCCTCCCCACCCCACTGTTTAAAGAAGGTTTTTCATTCCACATTACTACATTGCACCATATGGTACGCAACACTTTGAACATTGTTTTGAAATTTTATTTAAAAATAGAAACCTAACTTACCCGCTGCCTGCTTGTTGCTTTGCTGTTGTGTTTTCGAGAAATTTGAAACATTGTTGTCCAGACGCGAAGTAAGTGGAAATTTTGATTAGTACAAGATAGTTGTCTTAAATTAATTGCACATTTAATATAAAAACAAATTGTATTCAGACGAGTTACAGTTCTGTTAAAACTAGGTTCTGTTTAGCCAAAGCTTAGCTTAAGAGTTTAAGTCTGATAACAGCTTGTGGGTGCCTAGTTTGGCAATACTTAGACTTTTTATAGAGTGTTAGGTAAATTTGAGAGGGAAGCTTCCACATTGTTTTTAGTCCAAAAAACCTGGAATTATTTATATGTAGAACTTATAGTCTGTTAATTACCTGAAGATAATGATCTACGTCGATAATAATCCTACTCCAGAAAATGACTGATGTTATTCACAGTAAACTTTACTGTGCCTATGTTTATGTGCCACTAATGAAATTTTGTGAAATTTTGTCGTAGCACCAAAATGTACACTACTGGATTAGGCGATTTCACATACAGCACCTGAAAATAAGTACTCAGACGATATGGTTGGATTTCAGTGTGACTTAATACACATACGTATCGTTGTCGAACATCGAAGTGATTGAAATGTAATTCTCTGCAACAGGTATAATGGCCAGTGAAGTGCGTTAGTGTTGCTCTTGTTTATTGTTGTTACGAAGCGTGTTGTGGTATATATGGGGCGTGATCAGTGGCAGATGTTGAGTGACCACTATGAAAAAAAGGAGATTTCGCATACAGATGTGGCACAGCGCTTTTGGTTCCTGACAAACTTTAAAAGTGGCCTCATTGTAGGCCTTCATTTGGCTCGCTGGTCTAATCGAACAATATCCAGATTTGTGAGCCATTCGGATGTTATAGTGGGTTGATGTTGGACCGGATGGGAACATCAAGGCATGCATACGCGTCACTAAAATTCCGATCCACCACGTCTGACCACAACAATTGAGTGACATTGTATGGTGTACCAAGATACTGGCCGGCCGCGGTGGTCTCGCGGTTCTAGGGCGCAGTCCGGAACCGCGCGACTGCTACGGTCGCAGGTTCGAATCCTGCCTCGGGCATGGATGTGTGTGATGTCCTTAGGTTCGTTAGGTTTAAGTAGTTCTAAGTTCTAGGGGACTAATGACCACAGCAGTTGAGTCCCATAGTGCTCAGAGCCATTTGAACCATTTTTGAACCAAGATGCTGTCTCCCATTCACATTTGTACCTGACATCCAAGAACAAGCAATGGAGTCCTTGCAACATTATGTGTAGTACCACGCCATTGGTTGAAGGTTAGGAGCAGTCGAACTAGAATATTATGGTCCCATTTGTAAACTGCTAACTCCACAACACAAGTGGCTGCGTTCGGAGTGATGGCGCGACGAGGCGCCGCATTGTGTTCAGCACTGAATCACGATTCTCCACTGTCAGAGATTACCACCTTAGACAGTACGGCGGCGATCTGGAAAGAGATCCCACATTCTCCCAGTGCTCTGGAGAGGCACGACAGTGTTACTCTTGACCTGATGGTTTGTTTATCTATCACGTAAGACCTCAGATCACAGCAGCTAGTGATTGAGGGAACCCTAATGTCACAATAGTATGTCGCGGACATCCTTCGTCGTCATGTGTTTCCTGTCATGTAACAGTATCTTGGTGACTTTTCCAACAGAATAATGCTCGTCCAAACCACTCGTTTATCTATGGAATGTCGCTGTGATGTTCAAATACTCCTGTGGGCAGCAAGATCCACAGATCTGTCCACAGCAGAACACGTCTGGGATCAGCTTGGATGTCAACTCCCTCCAAATGCAGTTCTGTTCTTCCAGGACATCAAGTCACAACAGCCGTGGACCAGCTTGAAACTTGCATCAGCAGACGATACAACAGCTTTATGATACCATTCCCAACTGAATCATTGAGTGTCCAGGCCAGCGTTGGGGTGGGGGGAGGGGGGGAGGGCTGTGCAACGTCGTATTGATAAGTAGTCTAATACTCCCCAGTTCTTTGGAAACCTTACTGGATTTTGTAATGACTGAAATAACTTCGAACCCCTTCTCGAGCTTCTGAAAACATTTACTGCACTTTGGTCTTCATTCTCAAAAACATGTCTTTGGATGGACTTAACAGCATCCTGAGGTGATGAAAATTCCTGTCCATTCATATCCTGTTTCACGTGAGGGAACAATAGGGGTCGTTAGGTGGTAAATCAGCTGAATATGCACAGCGAGACATTAACTCGAAGTCTTTCTCTGTCAGATGATCCAATGCCTGAAGTACAGTGTAGAGCGCGTTCAGTGCAGCATGACCGCAACCTGTGCGAATGGCACGGTACTGGAGGGATAACGGTAGTGGTGAAATCTCCCTTGCGGACGCGACGGCGAGGTAGGGAAGGTGTAGTTCTACTGCTGAAGCTTACATCTAAACGCCTTGAAACGTCCCCTTTTTAACATTTATACATGACTGTGCTTAAACTGACACACAATATTTTTTAGCGCAACGCAATCTGACTTTCAAAATTCTCTACAAGAGAATGGCCCTGACTAACATTAAACTATACCTTTCACAAATCACTTACCTCACAAAAATCTTCGCTGCTCAAGCTACTGCAATACAGCGAGCGCCACTACTGCCAGCTAAATAAAAGATTCAAACTATGGAAGGCACTAACTACTGATAGGGATAGTTAGCAAATGAAAGATATTAATAGAGAACAAACAATGTATTTACCTTGATATCATGACAAATTACAAAACTCCGCCATCTCTCTCCCCACATCCACCACTGCTGGCGGCTCACCTCCAACTGCCCAGCGCTACGCGCTGTTCACAGCCAGCTGCCTAACACTACAATGGTTGAGTATTACAACAATGCAAAGCAGCCACAGACTGCACACGGCACAGCCGGTGATTTTCATACTGAGGTGGCGTTACCAATAAAAAAACCTAAACAGCCTACTTACAGTTGTCATGAACTGCTCTATATATATATATATATATATATATATATATATATATATATATGATGATATAAAGGTAAATACATTCTTTGTTCTCTATAAATATCTTTCATTTGCTAACTATCCCTATCAGTAGTTAGTGCCTTCCATAGTTTGAATCTTTTATTTAGCTGGCAGTAGTGGCGCTCGCTGTATTGCAGTAGCTTGAGCAGCGAAGATTTTTGTGAGGTGAGTGATTTGCGAAAGGTATAGTTTAATGTTAGTCAGGGCCATTCTCTTGTAGAGATTATTGAAAGTCAGATCGCGTTGCGCTAACAAAATATTGTGCGTTGAAAGTCAGATTGCGTTGCGCTAAAAAATATTGTGTGTCAGTTTAAGCACAGTCGTGTAAAATTGTTAAAAGGGGACGTTTCATACAACTTCCAAAACTCCGCCATCTCTCTCCCCACATCCACCACTGCTGGCGGCTCACCTCCAACTGCCCAGCGCTACGCGCTGTTCACAGCCAGCTGCCTAACACTACAATGGTTGAGTATTACAACAATGCAAAGCAGCCACAGACTGCACACGGCACAGCCGGTGATTTTCATACTGAGGTGGCGTTACCAATAAAAAAACCTAAACAGCCTACTTACAGCCTATCTGGCAGAACTAAGCTACAGCCAGTAAGTCTGCAAACGATCTTATTAACAAGTCATATCAGTAATTCGACAAGACAACAGTTTATTATTTGGAACACAATTACTTACAGGATTACGCTGAAATTTCGACAGAATGTACGATTTATTTTCTCCTGACTGGGAAAGCTCTCTTTGTTTCGTTTGTTGCCGTGTTAAAAGTAGCATCTTTTGAAAAAAACGCAGAAGCGTTTACACAACATCGCGTCACTAACATGAAAATGCAATTACGCACAATGCTGAGACAATCTATTACCAAATTCTGAGGACAATCGGGCCAACTTAGTCTGAAACAGGCAAGTCATTCCTTGCCAATTGGCAAGCACTTAAATGGGTGACAATCCGGTTTGTCGAGCGCTGTTGGCAAGCGGGGTGCACTCAGCCCTTGTGAGGCAAACTGAGGAGCTACTTGGTTGAGAAAGAGCAGCTCCGATCCCGGAAACTGACAACGGCTGGGAGAGCGGTGTGCTGACCACATGTCCCTCCATGTCCCCATCCGGGGACGCATGTTGGCTGAGGATCACGCAGCCGTCAAACAGTACCATTGGGCTTTCGTGGCCTGTTCTCACAGAGTTTAGTTTGGTATATGATTCCTTCACTTTCGTTGTTACAAATCGATATTATTTCTCGTTTCAAGAGCTATCGATGACCCTTAAAGTAACTACATTATTTTATTGACAAAATCTGTAATTACTCGTATATAACAGTAGATAAGGAAGTTTCGCATGTGCATTGCTTTGCGTGCTATCATTTGCCAAAAACGTGTTTCTATAACTCGACCCATTATTAATCGATGATGATAAACAAACTTTCGGGGACGATGGAGAAAGTTGCATCTATTAATTTTTTTGTACCCCGCCTGGAAGGCGGCGCGTGGGTAGGAGCAGGAGCAGGAAAAATACGTCGGTACTGCACATAAGTAAAAGTGGTTTACTGGTGCAAAAACAAATTAATACATGGTTACATAACTTGCAATTAGATGCGATGCTGAGACCAGTCGTATGTAGAGGAAAGCTGAAGTGAAGTGTCCCGGCCGTCTGCTCCTCATCAAATGGGCAGAATCTGCAGTGGAGCTCGTAGACCTGCACGGCGCCTGCCAGAGGGCGCTGTCGTCGGCGTCGGTCTCGTAGTGCCAACCTACGCCGTGGCATCGTAGCTATCGATACCACAAATTTGAGGTATGGGATCGTGGTCTGGAAACAAGCGAGTCGAAAGTTACGCATGTAAGTCGTTCTAATATCTCTGACACTGGACTTGACGAACAGGTACTGTAGTTGCTAAGATTGTAGGGCACGCAACTTTCAGAGGTGGTAGTGTGGACCAAAATAAGAAAATTAAGTCTAATAAACATGTGCTCTAAACTGCAAACATCAAAGAGTGAACACTTGTTCAATGAAAGAGATGTGTTTCACAGTACTGAAGATGACCAAATGTTCATAGCTCTTCAGGTATGGTTTTTTGAGCGCATATTTACTGCACAGTTTTTTTGTTTTGGTCCATAGTACTTCCTCCAAAAATCCGAAAACCAAATAGCTTGCAGTAGAAGAGATACGTTTCACCTTGAAAGTTTCCTTTAAAATTTATTTTTGTTTCGGTTGATTTTGTACTGATTTGGTTGTAAATTTGCTGTTCTGGAGTGAATTGTGCATTTTTAACAGTGAGGGATACCAAATATGTCTGTCTGCGAGAATAGAACGTGAATTTGGCCCTGTTTTATAATATTTCTAACAAAATGCGCAAACTAATTACATCCTGAACCTTACTATTAATCTCTTTAATTAAACAAAGTTTGTCCCTGTGCGTTAACGATCTGTCTAGTTATGCTGTTCATGAAATGATCCCTTTGCGCTGATGATTTTCTAGCAAACTGGTCCTGAAATGAAAATATGTTACTTCGTAACGCAATTGCTTGGAAATGCTGTGCTCGGTGCTCCCTGCGAACCAGCTGCAAATTTCTAACTACAGTTGCTGAGAACTTAGTGCAATGTTCCAGACAATATATTAAGTATTTTGTACACATCATTGATTGAGACTCTCCTTTAAATAAAAATGACTTCTATCGAGGAAGCGGACAATGCTCTTAGGTGAAATGTTCCTTTAACAAACTGTCTTTACCATCGGATATGTTATTACATGTATGCTATTCATGTTACAACACTCATTAATCAGTGATACCAAATTCTTACTCTCACAAATATTATACAGATCATTAATTAAACTGAAAACTCCTTACACTGAAAATTACTCAATCTTTAATGAAAAATTTAAGCTTCCCTAGTATGGCTGTCTCATTCAATTTCGTATCAAATAAAAATATTACCTTCATTCCTCTTCATACTCTTTTCTTTCTAAATCACTAATCAACCTCTTCTCGTCTGTTTCACAATATTCTAACGCAAATTAATTTACTTAAATACGGGTGCAACAAACTATACGTCTACCCTGCCACGAGTCCTCTGCTCGGCGTCTGCCTCACTACTCCTCTAATGATGGGATTCCAGCGTTCCTCGCTCCCAGTACCGATCACAAAGACAAAAACATCTTCTAGAGACACAGTTACTCTGACCAAGGACTGTGCCCGAATAATAAGCGATTCATAATTGTCGCTTAGCGTCTGAGACATCCATAGTACGTACAAATTCCACCTATCCAAATAGCAAACTCCCAATAGACGTGTTTCAACCGTATCAAACGAAGGGGGGAGGGAATACGTAATCACAATGCGGTGATCTGCTTTCCCTTGCGTTTCTGCGGTTCAGGACTCTAGCCATGCTCGTAAAACAATGTCATGAGCAAAACCTGATTCCTAGGCTACACTCTTCAAACATCGTCCTTCTTTCAGTCTCGCGATAAGTCGGCCACGTACTAAGTAATCCGTACCATGTTGGAGCGAAGATCACCATCTCAGTGCATCGCAGGTGCCTGCTGATCGACACCCTTTGTCTTCGTAGAGCTGGCCTAGCCCCATTTGGAGCCCGGACGACTGGGAGACCTCTGGGAACATATTTTCACATTTTCATTCTTTTCTACCGATGCTATGTGTTATGCTATTTGTGTGTCTCGTCTTCATGTATTGTAAATGGTTCAAATTCCTCTAAGCACTATAGATCTTAACATCTGAGGCCACCAGTCCCTTAGAACTACACTAATGGCCATTAAAATTGCTACACCACGAAGATGACGAGCTAGAGACGCGAAATTTAACCGACAGGAAGAAAGATGCTGTGATATGCAAATGATTAGCTTTTCAGAGCATTCACACAAGGTTGGCACCGGTGTCGACACCTACAACGTGCTGACATGAGGAAAGTTTCCAACCGATTTCTCATACACAAATAGCAGCTGACCGGGGATGCCTGGTGAAACGTTGTTGTGATGTCTCGTGTAAGGAGGAGAAATGCCTACCAACACGTTTCCGACTTCGATAAACGTCGGATTGTAGCCTATCGTGATTGCAGTTTATCGTATCGCGACATTGCTGCTCGCATTGGTCGAGATCCAATGACTGTTAGCAGAATATGGAATCGGTAGGTTCAGGAGCGTAATACGGAACGCCGTGCTGGATCCCAACGGCCTCGTATCACTAGCAGTCGAGATGACAGGCATCTTATCCGCATGGCTGTAACGGATCGTGCAGCCACCTCTCGATTCCTGAGTCAACAGACGGGGACGTTTGCAAGACAACAACCATCTGCACGAACAGTTCGACGACGTTTGCACCAGCATGGACTATCAGCTCGGAGACCATGGCTGCGGTTATCCTTGACGCTGCATCACAGACAGGAGCGCCTGCGATGGTGTACTCAACGACGAACCTGGGTGCACAAATGGCAAAACGTAATTTTTTCGGATGAATTCAGGTTCTGTTTACAGCATCATGATGGTCGCATCCGCGTTTGGCGACATCGCGGTGAACGCACATTGGAAGCGTGTATTCGTCATCGCCATACTGGCGTATCACCCGGCGTGATGGTATTCGGTGCCATTGGTTACACTTCGCGGTCACCTCTTGTTCGCTTGACGGCAATTTGAACAGTGGACGTTACATTTCAGATGTGTTACGACCCGTGGCTCTACCCTTCATTCGATCCCTGCGAAAACCTACATTTCAGCAGGATAACGCACGAACGCATGTTTCAGGTCCTGTACGGGCCTTCCTGGATACAGAAAATGTTCGGCTGCTGCCCTGGCCAGCACATTCTCCAGATCTCTCACCAATTGAAAACGTCTGGTCAATGGCGACCGAGCAAATGTCTCTTCACAATACGTCAGTCATGAACTGTTGTATCGTGTTGAATCTGCATGGGCAGCTGTACCTGCATACGACATCCAAGCTCTGTTTGACTCAATGCCCAGGCGCATCATGGCCGTTATTACGGCCAGAGGTGGTTGTTCTGGGTACTGATTTCTCAGGATCTATGCACCCACATTGCGTGAAAATGTAATCACATGTCAGTTCTAGTATAATATATTTATCTAATGAATACCCGTTTATCATCTGCATTTCTTCTTGGTGTAATGGCCAGTAATGTATTTAAACATAACTAACCTAAGGACATCATACACATCCATGCCTGAGGCAGGATTTGAACCTGCGATCGTAGCAGCAGCGCGGTTCCGGACTGAAGTGCCTAGAACAGCTCGGCCACAGCGGCCAACTCAGTATTACAGAACGGTATGTTACGGTAAACAAATCCATTTCTTCCCATTCTGCCCGTGTCGTTAATCTTTTACATACTTTTTTCTCAAACATAAGCCTCAAAAAGTCTTGAACTAGCACTATTCACAAATATTACGGTATACGTAACACGCCGACAGTCTACGAACAGCCGCTAACGACGACCTTCACACATTACTCGCAGCTTAAATATGGCACAACGCATCTGCAAGGTGTCCGATGGGGAATGGTCCACACGACAGGATATCACAGTATCGATAATATGAAGCAAACAAGTTTATCAGACACATGCTCTAAGATGCATACTTTCTACACCTACATCCACTGTATATACATATCCCGCAAGCCACCGTGCAGTGCCTCGTGGAGGGTATCCGGCAATACTACTAGTCAATTCATTTCCTGTTCCAGTCGCAAGTAGAGCGAGGGAAAAACGACTATCTAGATGACTCCGTATGAACCCTAATTTCTCGTACTTTATCCTCGTGGTCTACGTTGGCCGCAGCAGAGTCGTATTGCAGTCAGCCTCAAATGCCGGCTTTCTTCAGTAGTGTTCCTCGAAAAGAACGCCGTGTTCCTTTCAGGGATTCCCATTTCAGTTCCCGAAACATTTCCGTATTTCGAAATGTTTCGATGTCTTCCTTTAATCCGATCGTACGGACCCCAAACTCTCTAGGAGTATTCAAAACTATGTCACACTAGCGTCTTATATGCGGTCTCCTTTACAGATGAGAACACTTTCACAAAATTCCCCCAATAAACCGAAATCGGCCATTCGCCGTCCCTACCACAATCCTCTCATACATGTTCCATTTCATGTCGCTTTCCAACGTATTGAAACGACGTGACTGTGTCAAGCAGGACACTACTAATGCTGCATGCGAACATACGGGTTTGGTTTACTAACTCATTCACGTTAACTTACACTTTTCTACACCTAGAGTGTAGTGTCACTGTCATTCATAATACCAACAAGGCATTTTGTCTACGTTCTTTTTCATCCTTCTACAACTACTCAACTTCGTCACGTACACCTCACCATCATCAGCCAACAGCAGCAGACTGCTGCTCCTCCTATCCGCCAGATCATTTATATATGCAGAACATAATAACGATCCTGTCATACTTCCATGGGGCACTACTGTCAACTCCCTTGTTTATGGTGACCACTCGCTGGCGAGGTCAACATACTGTTTATTTAAGTGCTAAGAGTACTTGTTCGCCCTCGGTACTGGCAGCTTTTTACTTTCCGTATTTCGGGAGTTTTTTTTTTTTTTTTTTTTTTACTTTATTGTTATTTTAATACTTGTACAAAGCAAGTAGGCTGGCAGCGGCACACTACGCCGCTCTTCAGCCACAGCGGTTTACAAAAGTAGAAAAACGGAGAAAGACAATGAAACAAAGTGACGGGCAAAAGAAAGATGTCACATAGACACAAAAAACACGGAGTCGTTCACACGTGACGATAACAACACTGATAACACATTGGCACGGCGCACACAACACTGACGAATCCGACGGCACAAGTGAACGTAGTAGTGGGACGGCGGACACCAAAAACACTAAACGGCGGCACACACACGAGACACAGAAGGCGATGATCTCCGGCGCGCGAATGTTCACTAAGCGTGTGCGAGTCCGGGGACCTGCCAAGAGAGGAGGAGGAGGAAGAGGAGAGGGAGAGCGAGAGGGGAGAGCAGGGATGCCATGGGCAAAGGAGAGAGGGGGAGGGAGGAAGGGGGTGGGGAAGCCCGGGGGGAGGGGAGGAGGGAGGGGGGAAAGGAAAGAGAAGGGAGGGGATAGGAGGGAGGGAGGGTGCCTAAAGGATAGGACACAGGAGGAGGGGGGGGGATCAAAGTTGATAGGAGGGGTAGATGGAGGGGAGGAGGACATCATCAGGGAGTGGGAGCTGGCGGAAGCCACCTCGGGAGAGGGTAAGGAGGGTGGAGAGATGGAGACCGGGTGGGACATGGGAGTACAGGCGCGGCAGCGGGCGGGGGTGGGAGAGGATCGGGGAGACGAGCGGGTGAGGAGGATCGAGTTTACGGGAGGTGTAGAGGATTCGTATCCTTTCGAGGAAGAGGAGGAGGTGGGGGAAGGGGATAAGGTCATACAGGATCCGCGTGGGGGAGGGGAGACGGATGCGATAGGCAAGGCGGAGAGCATGGCGTTCAAGGATTTGGAGGGATTTATAAAAGGAAGGGGGGGCGGAGATCCAGGCTGGATGGGCGTAACAGAGGATAGGGCGGATGAGGGACTTATAGGTGTGGAGGATGGTGGAGGGGTCCAGACCCCACGTACGGCCAGAAAGGAGCTTAAGGAGACGGAGTCGGGAACGTGCCTTGGCTTGGATTGTCTGGAGATGGGGAGTCCAGGAGAGACGACGGTCGAGGGTGACGCCAAGGTACTTAAGGGTGGGGGTGAGAGCGATGGGACGGCCATAAACGGTGAGATAGAAATCAAGGAGGCGGAAGGAAGGAGTGGTTTTGCCTACAATGATCGCCTGGGTTTTGGAAGGATTGACCTTGAGCAACCACTGGTTGCACCAAGCGGTGAACCGGTCAAGATGGGATTGGAGAAGGTGTTGGGAGCGTTGCAGGGTGGGGGCAAGGGCAAGGAAGGCGGTGTCATCGGCAAACTGGAGAAGGTGGACGGGGGGTGGCGGCGGCGGCATGTCCGCCGTGTACAACAAGTACAGAAGGGGGGAGAGGACGGAGCCTTGGGGCACACCGGCGGAGGGGAAAAAGGTGTAGGAATCGGTGTTATGGATGGTGACATGGGAAGGACGGCGGGAGAGAAAGGAACCGATCAGACGAACGTAGTTAATGGGAAGGGCGAAGGTTTGGAGCTTGAAGAGGAGACCGGAATGCCATACGCGGTCATATGCGCGTTCGAGGTCAAGAGAGAGGAAGATTGCGGAGCGACGGGAATTGAGCTGTTCGGAAAGGAGATGAGTGAGGTGAAGGAGAAGATCGTCGGAAGAGAAGGACGGCCGAAAGCCACACTGGGTAACGGGGAGGAGGCGGTGCTGGCGGAGATGCTGGTGGATGCGGCGGGTGAGGATAGATTCCAGGACCTTGCTGAAGACCGAGGTAAGGCTGATGGGACGGTAGGAGGAGACGGCGGACGGCGGTTTGCCAGGTTTGAGGAACATGAGGATACGAGAGGTTTTCCACAGGTCGGGGTAGTAACCAGTGGACAGGACTACATTGTAGAGCCTGGCCAGGGTGGAGAGGAAAGAGACAGGAGCTTCACGAAGGTGACGGTAGGTGACACGATCGTGACCAGGAGCGGTGTTGCGTTTGGTGCGGAGTGTAGTAATGAGATCCTGTGTAGTGATGGGGGCATTAAGTTCCGTGTGTGGAACGGTGTCCAAGTACTGGAAACCAGGAGCGAGGGGAGGGACAGAGGTGTCAGTTCGATCGCGGATATCGGGGAAGAGGGAGTAATCGAACCGGGGATCATCAGGGATGGAAAACACATCGGACAGGTAGGAGGCAAAGTGGTTGGCCTTACTAAGGGCGTCAGGGAATGGGTGGTCATCGTGGAGAAGAGGATAGTAGGGGGAGGGCTTTGTTCCGGTAAGGCGACGGAAGGCGGTCCAGAACTTGGACGAGTTTATAGGAAGGGTAGCATTTAAGTATTTCGGGAGGTGACAGTGTGGATAAAAACGAGAAAAAATTTGAAACTTTCTGGTGGATTAAAACCGTGTGCCGGAGCTAGCCTCGAACTCGGGACCTTTGCTTTTCACGGGCTAGTGCTCTACCGACTTTTTTTGTTGTATATATACAGGGTGTAAATTTTAAGTTGACAAACCAGAATAACTCGAAAAATAAGCTTCACACGAAAAAATGTGTAGAATCCAAAGTAGATTGTTTTCGAGGGGGTCATCTGCTGTTGCTGAAATTAGCCCGCCACGCCAGCGCCCTGGGGGTGGGGCGGGAGGCAACTTTAAAATTTCAGGAGGGAACACCCATCTTTAAATGCAGAATCAGATTCTACATAAAAAAACTACGTACATTTTGTCTTAAACATTTGTTTTGATTCTTGGTAGCTGGCGCTGTAATTGAAGAAAATCTATGTTCTCATTTTTGCGAGGAAAATGGTTACGGATAAATAAAAACTACATATTTACTTCGTAAATTTTGATTTGCTACAACTAAGAATCTCCCTCTATCCCCATAGGGTGGGGTTTGGGAGAGAGGAATTAGAGTTTCACAAGTGTTGACCCAAATGTTTTTTCCCGCAGATTCAGATTGGGTCAACATTTGATAAAAAGTGCAGAGGCTTTATCCGTGATATCGGTTAACCCTAGCCCCCCATTTGTAGGAACTTAAGGTAATACTGACAAGGGAACCTCCCCATCGCACCCCCTCAGATTTAGTTATAACTTGGCACAGTGGATAGGCCTTGATAAACTGAACACAGATCAATTGAGAAAACAGGAAGAAGTTGTGTGGAACTGTGAAAAAATAAGCAAAATATAGAAACTGAGTGGTTCATGGCAAGATAAACAACGTTAAGGACGCTGGGACCGCAGCAGCGCCGTGGTCTCGTGGTAACGTGAGCAGCTGCGGAACGAAAGGTCCTTGGTTCAAATCTTCCATCGAGTGAAAACTTTAATTTTTTATTTTCAGTTTATGTGACAAACTCTTATGTTTTCATCACTTTTTTGGGAGTGATTATCACATCCACAAGAAAACCTCAATCGGGCAAGGTAGAAGAATCTTTTTACCCATTCGCCAAGTGTACAAGTTAGTTGGGTCGACAACATATTCCTGTCATATGACGCACATGCCGTCACCAGTGTCGTATAGAATATATCAGATATGTTTTCCTGTGGAGGAATCGGTTGACCTATGACCTTGCGATCAAATGTTTTCGGTTCCGATTGGAGAGGCACGTCCTTTCGTCTACTAATCGCACGGTTTTGCGATGGGGTCGCAAAACACAGACAATAAACTTATTACAGTGAACAGAGACGTCAATGAACGAACGGACAGATAATAACTATGCAAAAATAAAGAAAGTAAAATTTTCACTCGTGGGAAGACTTGAACCAATGACCTCTCCTTCTGCAGCTGCTCACTCTACCACGGGACCACGGCGCTCCCGAGTTCACGTTCTCCTTTATGTTGCTTATGTGGCCAAGACTGATGACCAGTTTGTATATTTTGCTTATTTTTTCACAGTTCCACACAACTTCTTCCTGTTTTCTCAATTGATCTGTGTTCAGTTTATCAAGGCCTATCCACTGTGCCAAGTTATAGCTAAATCTGAGGGGGGTGCGATGGGGGGGTTCCCTTGTGAGCTGTGCTGCGGCTCGCGTTGGTGCTGTTGTATGTTTTGCCCTCTGTTGGAGGCCAGACGGTATCGTTTAGTATGTATGGTTGCGGTTGTTTGTCTTCTTCTTCTCGAGTTGACTGGCGCCACTCAGTTTCGCAAGCGTTGCCTGTCCGCTAATGGCGGCAGCGGCGGCTATCGATATGTCGTAATTGTTACCCTATCTTTGGGGCGACGTCATTGTTTTTTTTTATATACATCCAAACCCACTTCCTTAACTGATTAGTGGGTCATTACTTGCAACTGTTATTTACAATTAGCAGCTGATTACAATATTTATAGTAAGCTGTGAGCTACAGCTAATCTACATTCAATGGGCAGTTATGCAATTGTTTATTCTAACTTATCTTATAACTAGACCTACATTCTACTTCCTGTTTGTCCAGGTCGTGTGAGTGTGCCAGTTCGGTTGGGGACTCAGGAGGTTCCAGGTCTGCGAAGTGCGATAACACGCTGTGACCGCTGGCGGCAGGCATGGATGCCGAATGGAAGGGCTGTGGTCACGAGGGTGCACGGCCTCGTCGTAAACCGGATCCAGCAGGCTTTAAGATGAGTGCGTTTTGTAGTGGACTGACAAGGCAGCCAGTCCACAGAGACGGGTAGCCGAAAGGGCACACGTACAGACACGCCGACTGGCGCGAATCTGGAACAGGATACGTGATGAATGTGATAAAGAAAAGAACGTAGCTACTAGAACACTTAACTTTTATATTGTCCTTTGGTATACAGCATTCTTGATGATACAAGTGAGACTCTTTAGATTCATGAAGTAACTAATGGCGCCTTGCTAGGTCGTAGCCATGGACTTAGCTGAAGGCTATTCTAACTGTCTCTCGGCAAATGAGAGAAAGGCTTCGTCAATGTAGTCGCTAGCAACGTCGTCGTACAACTGGGGCGAGTGCTAGTCAGTCTCTCGAGACCTGCCTTGTGGTGGCGCTCGGTCTGCGATCCTGACAGTGGCGACACGCGGGTCCGACATGTACTAATTGACCGCGGCCGATTTTAAGCTACCACCTAGCAAGTGTGGTGTCTAGCGGTGACACCACACATTTCAATCCAAGTAGAGCGGAGTCAGTCACTCGTGAGGGCCCTGTAGTACATATGTGATGTCGGTACAGATTACCATCGCGCCGTCACATGCAGTTTGGTGGATCTGCTTGCCGCTTAGTACTTGAAGACCTAATCGTGTTAAAAACACTTGGCTCAGTGGTTAGACGGTGTGGTTACTCAACTGTGAATTAATAAAGCAGTGAAGAGATTTGTTTCATTCTGCCAACCGACGTCAGAGTTGCCACAGTGAGTTCAGTGTGCGTTTGTGTAACTAATGAATTTGATGTCACTCATTTGGTATTTGGTTTTGGGTCGCTTCTCGATTGTTTCCGCAGTGACGTGTGGGCGCTGATTCTGGTTGGTTACATTTCGGGTTTGCCTCGCACACAAATCGAGTGGGGTTTCAATTACTATCAGTTTGTCTAGTGTTCTGTACTGTGACTTGTTTGTTCAGATTTTCGATTGGTGGAATCGGACGGGAATCTGGTGGTGGTTCCTTTCTCATTCTGGGCGCTCTAAAGACAGTATTCTGGGGATGTAGAGCAAACGGCCGGATCCGGCTTTGGCGTGTTGTTCCATTCCATTCCATTGGTTTACTGGACGTCAGGTAGCTTCAGCAAGATCATCATTAGTCATTCGTTAGACTGCCACTAGTCTGAGTTACCATCTTGTGAAGTGAATACAACTCTTGGCTGGCTATCTCACTGCTTGCGAAAGTGTTTGTAGCCGGACCTTCTCAGAGGTCGATTCCTGGAGCACCGTCTGTGACTGCTCCTTGTGTTTTATTATTACCTTACATTGTAATGCCTACGTTAAAGGTTATGTATGTCTAGTTAATAGTTCTGGTCACCTTCTGGAATATATCTAATAGTGTAAGAGTTGTGTTACAGGGTTACCATTATCTTATTTCACCCGTTTGGTGATCAGTTGCTTGGTTCTTTTAATTAAACGTTGCTTGTATTTGATGTTTTACAGCAGGTTTCAAAATTTTTTTATATATTTGCGGTTCATGGCGTGTAAGACCTTCAACCGTGACTGTGGTCATTTGCTGTGAAAAACTAATTCGATATTTGTATTTTTAGCAGTAAGCCTTAAACCCTTATTTACTGCCATTCCTGGAGTCTGATATCTTCTGTTGTGTTTGTGTTCACTTACCTTTTAATATTTCAATACCTGTAACTTGTAATTGCAGCGAGTTCTTAAACATTCTTAATTTATTGCCGGCCTTCAGCCGTGATCCCATTGCTCTTTTTTTTTTTAAAAAAAGATTATCTGTATCTATTTTATGGTGATTTGCTACATTTGAACGCACTGAAAACAATATTATACACACAGATGTTCATTCCTTCATTAATAACGTGTGGTATTTTTTATTTATTGTTGAGTCTGGAATGTTTTAAAAATAAATGTGTGTAACTGTAAAAGGCAACCAATAGTAACTAATTACGGCCCCGTCCACAATCGTAACCGGATCTTGCCTTCCCTTGACCACCAAGTTTCAGCTACTTCAGCAGGTACTCTGAACAGTTCACCTTCACGCAAAAAGTTTGTGATTTTGGAAGTTATTCACCTCGCTATCATTCTCGGTATTGGAAACAGGTGGGCTGTATAATAAGCTTTTGCAAGGATGCATGAGGTGATATACTTTATTCTTTGAACTTGATTCATAATCGAGTTAAATTCTCTATAATGGCTCAATGCACTTCATCTACTGGAACTTTACAATTGAACTCCGTCATTCTCTTGGGGCACGCTGTCAGGGTGATCCCCAATGTTTTATGCTGTCGGACTAATTTTGTCCCATTCGACGTTGATATTATCAAAACCATCTGAGATTTAACATCTTACTTTTTCTTTCATTTGCATTGGCTCCAGAAGCTCTACAGTACATATTAATCATTGTTGCTAGCGTGGCTACCTCTTCATTATTCGTGATAATGAACCCTATATCGTCAGAACAGGCTTTTATAACTGTTTTATTTCCTGATATTGATAAGCCTTTTTATCTAGCATAGACATGTCGGAGGAAAGGTTCCAGTGAAATGGGGGAGAGTGACATGGGCAGATGACTTCCTTGAGGAACACCTCGTTTTATTTGTATCGGCCTGGATTATTGATAATTCACCGCTATTTTGGCATTTATTCCAGTTGCTATGTTCTTTATCAACTGTGTGACCTTATCGTTGAAACCTATTTTCTTCAACGTCTGTAGAAGATATTCATGATTTACTACATCGAAGGCTTTATAAAAATTTAAAAAAGTAAAGCACACATTGTTTGTTACAGAAGTTACTGCAATGATCCCTGAATTCTGCTATATTTTGAAAAATGGTTCTGCCTTGAGCGCAATTCTGATGTTTACTAATAATTTTATCTGTAAGGCATGAAATTCTCTTGTTTACTCTTCTAGCTATTAATTTATAATCAGAATTCAGCAGTGAAATTGGACGAAAATTATTTTAATCTTTGTTCCCATTATTTTTCGGCACTAAAACAATTTTAGTCTCCTTAAACGCATCCGGAATCATTTTATCCTGAATAACCTCATTTACAATGTCCGTGATTTTCGCATCCACTATTGGCCAGTAACGGCTGTAAAACTCTCCTGGCAGATTATCCGGTCCTGGGGATTTTTTTGGTGGTGAGGCGCACAGAGTCTCATACACGTCTTCTGCACTGACTAGCTCGAGAAAATTTTCGTTGTCATCTTCTGGCAGCTGTGGGGGTAGGATGTCAAGTAATTCGTCCGAGGATGCATTGCTACTTTTTACAAAATATAGCTCGCCATAATAGTGATAAATCTCATCCATGATATCGTGCTGGGTTCTAAGAATCGTACCGTGTTTTGTTCGAATGTCATCAATAAAAGTCTTCTCCCGTTTTTCGTATGCTTCACTGAATGATACAGTAAAGTAGTTTCATCTTCTGACACCGAATTTTCCTGCGATTTTATTTTCAACCCTTCCACTTGACTTTTATTACGTAACTTGGCTTTGACTTTTTTTTATGTCTGCTACCCGAAGTGGGGAACCTGCTGAGACCTGATTATATACATCTCTCAAAACGGAATAGTAATATTCCATAGTGCACTTCATTTTTCTTGCGCTGTGGGCACTGTATTGAATAAGAACCTCCCTCAACTTTAGCTTCGCCTTTTTAGCCTACGAGTCGATAGCAGTGGCATATCTACAACAAGCACGCAGGTATATTGACCATGCGTCTTTAATCAGGTCTTCTAAATCATGATTTACTAAGAATGAGATGTTCAAATTCCACTGATTCTTGAATTGGCGATCTGGCTGTCTTGATAGATTTATGCAAGCTAAGAGACTTGAATGGTTTCTACCTTTTTCACAGAAGTTTCAAGATTTCTAGAAATGCATAATCTAATCAACCTTTCTGCGAGATGGAGGGTATTTGATTTCCCATATATTCTTTAATTCTAAACCAGTAACTAGTTGTTTTAGTTCACTTGAGGAATTAAAATTAGGTAATTGATCTTTTCGATTTAAAACAAAATTAAAATCACCTCCAAGTAACAACTGTCTTGGATTTTTCCTGAACAAGTATATCAGTTCATCTTTGAAGAAACGTGCCCTGTAACCTCGGTAAGAACTTCCTGAAGGGACGTACAAGTTGATGATAGTCACATCATAGATATTCAGTCCTATTTCCCATCTGGATTCCAGACGTTCCACTTCACTTACTGGAAACCCTTCACTCACCAAAACAGCTGTGCCAACACTTGTTTCAAAAATGGTTCAAATGGCTCTGAGCACTATGGGACTTAACATCTGAGGTCATCAGTCCCCTAGAACTTAGAACTACTTAAACCTAACTAACCTAACGACATCACACACATCCAAGCCCGAGGCAGGATTCGAACCTGCGACCGTAGCAGTCGCGCGGTTCCGGACTGAAGCGTTTAGAACTGCTGGGCCACCGCGGCCGACACACTTGTTTCGTGAGACACATTTATGTTACTGACATAACCGGGAATTACTCTATCCGACATTAGAACTTCTTCTAACAGGGCAATATCAGTCGCGGATTCGTACAAAAATTCCTTCACTGCTGATAATTTCAAACCGGACGCAATTTTGTTTGTTTTATAGAGGTGACAGAATAACATTGCGTCAATGTACTCTCACTATGTACTTGTTTTGATGAACCAATTTAGTTTCCTGTGGTTCAGGGTTCAGTTAAACTATTAAGTTTTCTCGGAAGACTGCACATGGAATACACTTCATTCAGTTTATTAGTTACTGTCCCGTTTTCTTCTACTTCTGAGGTTTTCTCTTGTACCGCTAGCAGACTGATTTCCTTGTAAAATTCTTGATTTTTGCTCCAAGGATTCGTGTAGGACCGTTTCTTACCGAACATTCTTTGGGCTTGGATCGCCCTTTCCGGAATTTACCTTCCATTGGTTACGAGCTACATTCACATTTGGTTGCGTTTTTATTTTACTTCGCGGCTCATCTGGAGCAGCAGCTGACGCTATTTCATCTGTTGTTTCTTGCAAATTAATACTGACTACGTCCATTCATTTTCTGGTACCGTATGTTTGTTATCTTTCCGTTCATCAGTTTCCATCCGAATTCTGCGTTCAGCTTCTTCTGCCTCCTCATCGCACTGTTTTTGCTTGCGAACTGAGGGATTGTATAGGACAGCTCGTCCTCTAAACAACTATCAGATGTCTCGAGTGGTCGTTTCCTCGGTTGCATTTCAGTTTCACGAGTAGTGGTAACAGGGTTACCGTGTGTTGTTAGCTGGGGAAATTGACTGTTATTGTGAAGGGGTACATCAGCTTGGCCTGCTACGTCAACATCCTCAGCCAGTTGATCCGGGCTATTCTTTGGTAACAGATCATTTAAGGTAAGTTTCTGACGCTGTATCAAATTCTTTTAAGAACATCAATTCGCTGCTAACATTCCTGTCTGAAGTGGCCGGTTTCGTTACATATATGACATGTAGCTTCCTGACCTGTACAAACAATTTGTGCCTTATACCCACAAACAGTTATGTGAAACGGAATATTTGACTTAACGTCCATGGCTAGACAGCGGACCCCGTTGAAACATTGCAGTTTAAAGCGAGGAGACCATCTTTCATTTGCAATTGATTTAACGTCCCCGTTTTAATGAGATTCCTTAATCTTATCATTTTCAATTTCAGTGGGAAGATTCAAGACACGAACGGTTCTGTAATCAATGTCAGCTCTATAGATGGAAACCTTACTCTTAGAACCATTTCCATGCACAAAATCTACTTCATAGCTCCACTTTCGTAACACTTTATCAACAGTTGCAGCGCCGGAAGTGTGGCTGAGCGGTTCTAGGCGCTTGAGTCTGGAACCGCGCGACCGCTGAGGTCGCAGGTTCGAATCCTGCATCGGGCATGGATGTGTGTGATGTCCTTAGGTTGTTAGATTTAAGTAGTTCTAAGTTCTAGGGGACTAAGTCCCATAGTGCTCAGAGCCATTTGAACCATTTTTTTGAACAGTTGCAGCACAGAATAACTTGACAAAAACACAATATTTCTCCTGATCCAGTTGCCAGGTATGGACGGTTTCAGAACTGAGACCAATTACCTGAGTAATGTAGTCATCTATTTTCAGGGTTGTCGGCTGAACAGGACGGGAGTTCTTGGCAAATGCAAATACCAGAGTATTGTTCCTGAGGTTTGTAGGCGTGGTTAATCCAGCGACGAAATTTCGGTTAAAAAACCGAAATTCCAATTAGTGGGAGCACGACCAGAAGAAGCGATCAGATCACAAGGAATACGAACGAACACGGAGAGTAACGGACGGACAGCACTCGACAAAGCACGGAAGTGCAGCGCAGCAATAAACAACTTCTACTCGCTAGTGCGGCTGAAACGAAACTGCCGACTAATCCACCCAAGCACGATTCACGAGCAGCCCTCACGTCGTTTGTAGCTGTAATTCTTACCTCGTCTCCTACTTTCCAAGTCGAATAGAGCACTTAGTCGCGAAAGACAAATGTCTCAAGTTCGAGTCTCGGTCCGGAACACAGTTTAAAATCTGCCAGGAAGTATCATATCAGCGCGGACTCCGCCGCAGAGCGAAAATTTCATACTTGAGAAAAAAAGTCTGGGAAACCCTGGCTCTAAAATGCATACCTCAAGAGCTACAAGTGCTTGTTCGGTGGAAAAGACATGTTTCTCGTAGTGAAGATTAATAGGTGCTCTGATAGTATGAATTTAGGGCCCACATTTACTTTACTCTTTGGCTTGGACTGACCGTTCCTGACATATCGCTGGATAATGGCCAATCCCCCCTGGGACATCCTGTAAAACCGCGCGTCACAGTCGTTTGTCATTTCAGTAGCAAGGAGGTCATTACTGACCAAAAATGACGTTAGAGAATAAACGAATATATGGAAAGCAAATATTTTTAAACAATGTGCTATGCGAAAACTCTGTGTTCTCACACTGTCTGAGAAGTTCGGTGAAACTGTTGTTAGGAATACCAGCGGATTTTCGAGGAAAATCGAATGTACTAGAGTGTTTGATACGTCTAAGGATGCTGCACATTACGTGACGACCCCCTTCAATCATAATGCGCTCCGCAGCGCTATTTTTGTTTTCTTTTCTTATCTCCGACTGAATTTTTTCAATCGCAATGCGAACCATTGCTTCCATAAAAGTGCGAAGTGCGTCGCGACGAAATTCTGCATAACAATAGTATATAGTCAACTGGAGCTGTCTGAATGCCAAAAGTCGAAAGAAGTGATTCCCTACATTTTTGCAGTGTGAGGTTTCGACGAAATTCGTAAAAACCCATCCAGTCAAAATCCTTTAACGAAAATTTTCATTTTTTCACAACTCTCTTTCTTTAATTGCTCGCTGCAAATAAATTATACTGGCATTTTCTGAGCTGCCTTGTTTAAACAACAAAAAATGACAAATTTTGAAACAACAGTGACGCCAACACCGAAGAGCACCAGCTTCACGTCGTTTGTAAAACATAAAAGGTTACGGGAGTACCTGCTTTTTCACTAACTGAAAATTTACGAAATACGTCGAAACCACATTTCAGAGCCCGATCGCCACAAATACGGGCATCCCGTAGCTATCAAGACGCTGCAGTGTTTTATGTTGCCGAACGTACAAACACTTTTTCTGTGACGTCCGCTGCGTCGGTTCGCAGTAGCGAAATGCGGCGGAGACGGACCATATATCCAGTTCTGCAGCTTTCGCTTCTACTTCGACAGCAAACACCATCGGCGCGAGCTTTTGTTACCATGTTGGTACGGGCAGCGGACTCCATTGTGATCTGTTGAAGAGGCTCAAGAAAGGAGCGTCGGTCTTCACACGTCTTCCTCTCGATAAAAGGTATGATGGAAATTATAATAAGAGACAATGTTTTTCCTCTTGTGTTGAAGTAACTGTGGGATCTCGCACCAAGAGAAATATTAGAGGTATTGTTGAGTCAGAAAATAATCAAGTAACTATCTTCAGTAACATTCCTAGAAGCTGTATCCAAAGTGCCTCACAGTAAATACCGTAGTACATTATCATCAAGCCGTCATATGTATAGTGATTTTCCTTGTCCTCGGTACTGAAAGATTTTTTCCTACATCTCAATCTACTCCTATACTCTGCAACCAACTTCACCAGTTATTAGGGCTTTTTCCGTTCTATTCAAGCATGGATTGGAGGGAGAATGAACGCTCAAACGTCGTTTTTCGCGCTGTAACAATCAGGCTACCCTTATTTTGTAGATCCCTACTTGAGCAACACGTCTGGGGTGTAGGTTATTCCTCACTTAGAGCTACTTGTTGAAATTTTGGAAATTTTCCAGGGATCTTCAGGCGTCTGCTCGTACAGTTTTTCCAACAGTTCCGTGTCGCTCTTCCTTGGTCAAACAACCATATCAACATTTGTGCTACCCTTAACCGCACACGTTCAGTATTTCTTATTAGTCCTATCTGGTACGGCTCCCATGCTATTGATAAGTCTCGTAAGAAACCTGTTTAAAGATCCACTGCATTTGGGGGAAAGTGGTGTAAAATGGTCACTCCAAGGGAAATTGAATTTTCGCCAAACTGTGGTTATCGATAGAAGCTTAGCGCCTACACGTTTTGAATACATTATACAGATTACAAGGTATCACACGAAATATTTGTAAGTGAAAACGAAAATGATATATAGCAGCTATAAGCATTTCTTCTGAAGGCTTACGAAGTGGTTTTTTTTTCCTACCTAGGGGGATAATGTGGTCAGTTCTATCGCAACAGGAAAAAAGGGCAGACAAAATACGTAAGAACATGACTGTACTTGGCACAGCTTTTGTTGTTCGTAAGATAGACTTTCTGTCCTAAATCTCAGTTGTGGTAACAAAGGATACACACTAATCAATGCGCTTGCACCAATCAATGAACACAACAAATGCAATCCCGAGAAAGCTGAACAGTTTTGGGACCTTCTGATTTTCGGACATACTTGCTAGACATCTTGATGTCCTAGTGTCTGAAACAATACGACGCGCTTTGGTCAGATTGTTTTCAATCGAATTTTTGTAGTAGGTCACATGTAACAGAACAGAGATGGTTTAAAATAATATCGATTAATTCAACCCCGCCAGAACAAAGGGGGAGTGATGTAGGAGTAACACCTCTTTAAAAAACCTTGGTTCAGCTGGCCCAGCTGATAGTACCTTGTGAGGGCCCCTGTCAGGGTGTCAGTGAACATGGGCAACAGTTTTGAAGGCGGAAGACGACGACCATGTTCCAACGGTGGATAAAGCGGATTAACTACCTTCATTTAGCAACGTCTGTTCTTCAGAGAAGCGGCTGCGAAGGGCATCTGACTCCAGAGGAACGGTCTATTATCAAGCTCCGGGGCTTGCAACCTCTGTTCTATTACCGGGAAGGATTTTTCCGACCCACACGTGTTTGACAACCAAGCATCATGGAATGTCGTCACAAAAAGGACACTACCCCAGGTAGTACCTCTTAGACGGAATCTGCCATAGGAGTGCAGTCAGGCCTATGGGTTCTGGGGGGCCTGAACCTAGATGCTTTGAAGACACGACTACGGATGCAAAATTCAAGACAAAATAGAATTACTGTTTTGGGACTTTGAACGTCAATTCTCTATTGATAGGAAACACAAAGAGCTGACGCTGATGATGGACAAAAATGACATAACGATCTTGGCCATTGAAGAAACCTGATACCTAGATGAAGACACAATAGACATTGAAGGTCCAAGATTTATAAATGCCAAATGGCAGACAAAATAGGTAAGAACATGCCTGTACTTGGCACAGCTTTTGTCGTTCGTAAGAAGGTTATCAGTTCAATCGTGGAGTTCTTCAGCCCTTCTGAGAGACTTTCTGTCCTAAATCTTAACTGTGGTAACAAAGGATACACACTGATCAATGCCCATGCACCAATCAATGAAGACAACATACGCAATCCCGAGAAAGTTGAACAGTTTTGGGTCCTTGTTGAAGAACAGTTAGAGAAAATAGCATCTAAGATTATTAATGGTTTCACGCTGAGCTGGGAATAAACCACAATTCAGGTCAACAACTGGAAAGTATCCTGCTCGGAAGATGACTGACAGAAATGGCATAAGACTCGTCAACCTCTGTCGATCCTTCAGTCTTCAGATAATGTCAACATTTTACAAAAACAAGTCAAGTAAACAAAAGACTTGGTGATCAATAGGCAGTGTGTGTGGAGAGAAACAGATTGATCATGTATCAATCTCCAGGAGAGCAATTAAGGAAATAATGAATGTTAAAGTACCGAGAGGTGTCCAGTTTGACTCGGATCATTACCTCTCCAAGATCAAAAAGAATTTCATCCCTCTGAATAAGGCCGTGAAAACTGGAAATAAGATTCATAAATATGACGTTGCGAAGCTCAAAATCAATCAAAACATATTGGAACAATACCACCAGCAACTGACACATGAATCTCATAAATGGACGGACATCGCCTCCAAGACCCGACAAGCACCTAATACTGCAGTCGTGACAGCTAAAGAGAGAAAGCATAGATGGTGCAATAAGGTTTGTGATGATGTGGTGGCCCAAAGAACAAATGCCTGGAAATAGTGGATCTCGACCAGGAGACTGAAGATTTTGATGTATTCCAGAGAAGTTCGAAAATACGCAACCAGAACTTTACGAGGGGATTGTGTGAGAAATAGCAGTCAGAACAGATCCATCAGAGACTTCTATCAGACATTAAAGTCGAATCTGAAAGGATACCAAGTCCCTAGTCTTTGTTTTAGAGACGAAAATGGAAAGCTCTGCCTGAGCAACCAAGAAAACTGCACGATCATGTCCCGGTATTTTGAAAGCCTACTTAATTGTGATGAACGGAAAGAAAGATTCCCTGTATGTGCCCTGATCCACAAACTACCCAACTCATCTCCGCCTGGTAAAGAGGAGATCAAAGAGTTCAACAACCTTAAGAATAATAAGACAGCTGGAGAAATTCAATAGTAACAGAACCACCGAAGCTGGCAAATGATGAAACTCTAGATGTACTAGTCCAACTTTTTGAGGAGATATGGAGAACTGGGATGATACCAACTGAGTGGCAGCCAGCTTGAATCCATCCTCTACACAAAAATTTGCGATGAAAAGACTGTCAGTAACTATAGGGGCAGCTCATTAGTATCTGTTCCATATAAGATTCTCTCCAAAGCAACACAGAAGAGAATAGAAGGTCATCTTGACCAACTGATTGACGAATATCAAGCTGATTTCCGGAAGGACCGTTCTCGCCTAGAACAGATCTTTAACCTGAAGAACACCATTGGGTACAAAATAAACTGGAGGAAACAACTACGTGGACGTGTCTGTTGATTTTCAGAAGACATATGACTCCAACGACCGGGAGGCATTAATAATCATTTTGGAAGTGTTTGGAGTGGATGATACATCAAGATAGCTTACGAAACAAACTCTCACTAACACAGTGTAACAAATAAAATTTATAGGTGAGATCTCAGAACCCTTTACAACCAGAAATGGCGTAAGACAAGGAGATGGACTATTCCCACTCTCTTGCAACTGGGTCGTGGAAAAGGTCACTCGAGAGTGGAAAAAGATGTTAGCCTAAGAAGAAACAAATTAAGAGCGGTTGAGATTTGTTCCTAAGAACAAAGGGGTGTACATTGGCAGCTCGGCCTTTGCGGATGACCTGGCCATTTTTGTTAACCACGTAGAGTCAACAGTCAACAAGAGCAATAGGCTGTCAGAAATTGCTGAAAAGTTGGACTCCAGATCTCTATTCAAAAGACAAAATATATAACGAACATCTGTAATGGACCTGAATGGATGATCATCAATCTGGGAAAAATCGGAAGCGTTAAGAATTTCAAGTATGTCGGTGAAGTAATCCAGGAGAATGGATTAGAAGAAGAAGCAATTAATGTCAAGATGAGGAAGTTAGACCAGGCGTACCAATTGACAAAGAATACCTATAGCGAAAAGTCTATGAGTATAGGGGCCAAGTTCCGACATTATAATAGAGTTGTAAAACCTGAGGAGTTATATGCGTGCGAAACTTTGACCTTAAATAGAGAAGGTCAAGCTGAGCGGCTAGAAAAGCGAGAGTGTAGTATATTAAGGAAAATCCTAGGTGATAGATGGGTTCATGGACAATGGCGAATAAGAGGAAATGAGGACTTGAACAGCAAGACAGAACCTATCACAGCATCCATTAAGAAGAGACGATTGTTACTTTACGGTCATCTCGTGAGGATGGACGGTGACCGACTAACAAAAAGAATATGGAGTTTCATCCAATCTAAGAAAACAAGGCCAAAATCGTTCGAAGAATGTGAAAGAGATCTTAGTCAGATTGATATCTGACAGAGAGAAATTCCTGACAGGAGCAAATTTTAAGATTGGTGAACAACTACCAAGGTTTGAAATTGGCATCAACGTCCGAAAGACAGAGAGGACCTTTGTCCGAAGAGCATAAACAGGCACTTCTTGGTGGGCTCAGAAGATACTGGCAGGAAGTCAAAGCTGGAACAAGGACAAGACCTAGACACTAAGATGAACCTGAAAAAGCGTTAGACAATGTAACATGGTGGAAGATGTCTGAAATTCTGAGAAAAATAGGGGGTCAGCTGCAGGGCAAGACGGGTAATGCACAATGTGTACCAGAACCATGAAGGAACAATAAGATTGGAAGACCAAGAACGAAATTCTCGTATAAAAAAAGGCTGTAAGGTTTGGATGTAGTCTTTTACCTGTACTGTTTAATCTACACATCGAATCGGCAATGACTGAAATAAAAGAAAGGTTCAAGAGTGGGGTTAAATTTCGAGGTGAAAGGATATCAGCAATAATATTCGCCGATGTCACTGCTGTCCCCAGTTAAAGTGAATCTGTTGAGTAAACAGCCTAATAAATACAGAATATGGATTGGGAGTAAATAGAAGACAAAAATTATGAGAAGTCGCAGAAATGAGAACATCGAGAACTTAACACCAGAAATAGCGATCACGAAGTAGATGAAGATCAGGAATTCTTAAAAGAAATCATAGGCGCCGTTGACTGTATAAAATATTTATTGTTACTATTGGATCTTCAAGTAACACTGCAAAGTTACATTCTGTCAGAATATAAAACTATCTGACACAAGTACATGTCGTCGTCAGAATGCAGCCTTTTGACTGTGAGAGTCCCACAAGATCTGATGAGTACGACACTTATTACATCGTAACATGTTGTTAAATATGCACTGAACTGGAATGAGATTTTCACTCTGCAGCGGAGTGTGCGCTGGTATGGAACTTCCTGGCAGATTAAAACTGTGTGCCCGACCGAGACTCGAACTCGGGACCTTTGCCTTTCGCGGGCAAGTGCTCTACCATCTGAGCTACCGAAGCACGACTCACGCCCGGTACTCACAGCTTTACTTCTGCCAGTATCTCGTCTCCTACCTTCCAAACTTTACAGAAGCTCTCCTGCGAACCTTGCAGAACTAGGACTCCTGAAAGAAAGGATATAGCGGAGACATGGCTTAGCCACAGCCTGGGGGATGTTTCCAGAATGAGATTTTCACTCTGCAGCGGAGTGTGCGCTGGTATGAAACTTCCTGGCAGATTAAAACTGTGTGCCCGACCGAGACTCGAACTCGGGACCTTTGCCTTTCGCGGGCAAGTGCTCTACCATCCGAGCTACCGAAGCACGACTCACGCCCGGTACTAACAGCTTTACTTCTGCCAGTATCTCGTCTCCTACCTTCCAAACTTTACAGAAGCTCTCCTGCGAACCTTGCAGAACTAGCACTCCTGAAAGAAAGGATATAGCGGAGACATGGCTTAGCCACAGCCTGGGGGATGTTTCCAGAATGAGATTTTCACTCTGCAGCGGAGTGTGCGCTGATATGAAACTTCCTGGCAGATTGAAACTGTGTGCCCGACCGAGACTCGAACTCGGGACCTTTGCCTTTCGCGGGCAAGTGCTCTACCATCCGAGCTACCGAAGCACGACTCACGCCCGGTACTCACAGCTGTAAAGTTTGGAAGGTAGGAGACGAGATACTGGCAGAAGTAAAGCTGTGAGTACCGGGCGTGAGTCGTGCTTCGGTAGCTCAGATGGTAGAGCACTTGCCCGCGAAAGGCAAAGGTCCCGAGTTCGAGTCTCGGTCGGGCACACATTTTTAATCTGCCAGAAAGTTTCATGCACTGAACTGTCGATGTTACCATCGTTCTAATAATCTATCACACATACAAGTTCAGGTGCACTGGCAACATGTGGAGCTAAGTCAGTTGGCGCGAAAATACAATGAGAAGTTAATCACGAATTCTGTACACTTGGACCACGCCATAGTATGGGAGTGAAACATAGACTGTGGGAAAACCGGGATAGGAGAGAATCGACGCATTTGAGATGTGCTACACACGAATGTTGAAAATTGGGTGGACTGATAAGGCAATGAATGAGGAGGTTCTCCACAGAATAGGCGAGAAATGTGATGTATGGGAAACACTGAAAAGAAGGACGGACAGGTTGAGAGGACAACTATTTAGAATGAAATTACAATGAAATCCAGACCAGTAGCTGCTTACAGGCGTTACTAAATAACAACGGCTAGAGTTGAAATTCAGTGCCCCGATTGGGGCTCGAACCCGGGGTCTCCTGCTCACACGGCAGGAGCTCTATTTTTTTTTAATTCGCAGCTCCATAAAATAAATCAGAAAAAAGCTCGCACACGCTGTCCCCTACAACGGTTAGAACTGACGACTCTTTTTTTCTACAATATAGTACCATAACCACTTTTTTTTTGCGCACAGGAAACACCGAAATATACAGTCAAATGGCAGTGTATTCCCTCAAAAACCGAAATTATTCACTCTTTTTTCCCATAGCTCTTATTGAAGGCAATCAAAAATGGTTCGAATGGCTCTAAGCACTATGGGACTTAACTTCTGAGGTCATCAGTCCCCAGTCGCCCAAGGCGACATTATCCGTCCGTCTGAACCATCGAGGACACAAAGGATTGTGCGACGGCCGGGACTTATCTCCGGCACGCCCCCCGTCAGACACACAACTTCCTGTGATTCTTGAAGTTTTCCCGGCGGACATAATGTTCCATCATCTTTCGGGCGTGCACTCGGGACAGCGACAATTCTTCTTGCGATATTTCGGCTGGAAACATCCCAGCCTTCTTCAAGGCGAGTTCATAGCGTTTGCGCGTGCCTATTTATACGGAGAGTCACGTGATACAAAGCTGCTGAGGATTGAAAGCGCATGCGTCAAAGATATCAAAGTCGCCACTACGGCGCTAGTCATAGATAAGATGTATGTAGCAAAGATAAACACATAAGCGCAGAGTGCAAACAAAATAGTGCTGCTCCGAATCCACCGTGTTTGTAAATAAATAATTAATCTTTAAAAGTGGTAACATATGTCGGAAGTGAAGATGCAGAAATTCTTTCCGCACGAAGGTGTGAAATAAGCGGTTTCCAAGCATTGTATAGATGAAATCCTTCGTCACGGTTTAGCAGGTTGTCGGCTAGTTGTATTTCTACAGCTTCCTTAATAACTGAGTCCCAGAAAGATGAAGCAGTAGTTAAAATCTTAACATGTTTATAATCCATGGCATGGCCAGTAGAAATGCGATGTTCGGCAAATGCTGATTTGTTGGACTGAAGAAGACGTGTGTACCGCTGGTGTTCGACGCATCGCTCCTGTACAGTGTGCGTGGTTTGCCCTATGTAACGTTTGCCACACTCACACGGGATTTTATAAACTCCCGCCTTTCGCAAGAGCAGATCATCCTTAACGGATCCCAACAAGGCTGCAGTCTTAGCTGGTGGGCGGAATATCACATCCACTTTATGTTTCTTCACGATTCTAGCGATTTTAGAAGAAACATTACCCACGTATGGGAGAAAGGCTGTAGATTTCACTTCCCTTTCCACTTCCTCATCCTTTTCCTGTGATTTTTCTGCAGTTTTTATTTGCAGGGCTTTCTTAATCTGCTGTTGCGAAGGGCCATTTCTCCTAAAAGTTGCCTCCAGGTGTACAAGCTCATCCTGCAGGCTGTCAACATCAGACACTACAATGAGCCCTGTGGACCAAAGTTTCTAGAACACTCATAATTTGCGACGGATGGTGGCAGCTACACGCCTGCAAATACAGGTCTGTGTGTGTGGGCTTACGGTATATGCAATGACCTAGGGATCCATCTTCTTTCCGGCGAACCAGCACATCCAGAAACGGTAAACAGCCATTCTTCTCTCGCTCCATAGTGAACTTGATGTTTCCGTGAATGGAACTGAGATGTTCCAAAAACTCTATCAATTTATCCTCTCCATGGGGCCACACTATGAAAGTGTCACCCACGTATCTCCAGAAGACCGTCTGTTTTAATACTGCTGAGTTGAGGGCTTTCTCTTCAAAATCCTGCATAAACAAATTACCCACCAGGGGAGAGAGAGGGCTCCCCATAGCGACACCGTCAATTTGTTCGTAATATTGTTCATCAAATAAAAAATAAGTGCAGATTAATGCATGCTTAAACAAAGCTGTTATATCATCCTCAAACTTGCTGCTAATAAGATACAGGGAGTCAGCCAGAGGTACTTTGGTGAACAACGAGACAACGTCAAAACTAACTAATAAATCTGTGCTGTTGAGCTTCTGACCTTTCAACCTACTGATAGAATCCGACGAGTTACGGATGTGATGTTCACATTTCCCCACAAACGGTCTCAACAGAGAGGCTAAATATTTTGCCAATGAGTACATTGGTGCACCTATATTGCTAACTATTGGTCGAAAAGTCAGCACTTTTAAAATCTGCTCCAAACATGGATTAAGATTTTCAGTTTCTTCTGAACTGGGCGTTCGTAGAACTTTGTGTACCTTGGGAAGGCCATATAATCTGGGGGGCACAGAGTTGTGTCCCTTCAGTTTGTTGGCGACTTCTTTAGGCAGAGAACTGGAGTTCAGAAGCGATGCAGTTTTCCTCTCAACCCGAGATGTGGGGTCCTTGTCAATCTTACTGTGTGCAGACTCATCCAGTAAGTTGTGCATCTTCTCAATATAGACGTCTCTCGGAAGCAAAACTGTGGCATTACCCTTGTCTGCAGGAAGGACCAAAGACTGGGAATCATTCCGGAGATTACGGAGTGCAGCTCTCTCAGCTGAGGATAAGTTGCTTTTTCGTGGACGAGATCTTGTAAGAGTTCGGCACACTTCACGTCTTATTTCTTCGGCGGAATCACCAGGTAACTTTCGGACAGCTTCTTCAATACCTGAGATAAAAGATGTTAACGGCAGGGGCTTTGGCGTGGAAGCGAAGTTCAGACCCTTTTCTAAAACTGACATAGTCGCATTGTCCAAGTCCTTATTTGTAAAATTAAAAACAGAAGATTTAAAACACACATATTGCTGCGACTGAGTAGTCAGCAGCTTTGCATCACGTGACTCTCCGTATAAATAGGCACGCGCAAACGCTATGAACTCGCCTTGAAGATGGCTGGGAGGTTTCCAGCCGAAGTATCGCAAGAAGAATCGTCGCTGTCCCGAGTGCACGCCCGAAAGATGATGGAACACAACTTCCTGTCCACACACTACACGTCCGAAAGAAGAGATACTTTCTTCATAGAGATAAGGCTTACCGGTCAATAATCTTCTTCAGTGCTGATGCACCCACATTGCTCAAACTCTTACGGGAATCGGTAGACTGACTGCCGCGAGTAATGAGTATAGTGGGTAGGAGCACTACCGATGTAGTGTGTGGACATTAGTTGGAAGTGTGGGTCTCACTAGGAGAGTACCGGAGATAATTCTCCGCAGTCGCACTATGTTCTGCGTCCTCGATGGCTCAGTCGGATAGAGTGTCTGTCATGCAAACACGCGATCCCAGGTTCGAGTCCCAGCCGGGGCACCCATTTTTAACGGTTGCTGTTGATATTTATCAATGCCTGTAAGCAGCTAATGGTCTGCATTTAATTGTAATTTCATTCTTAGAGAGCTGCAAGATCACCAATGGTATCTGATCTTTTCGACATATCCGAAAGAAAAGATACTCTCCTCCTATATTCATATAACTAATAAGATGTCTGTAAATTACTTCCGTGGTACTAGAGGGAGCTGTACAGACGACTGATGTCTCAAAACAAAAAAAAAAAAATAAAATAAAAACAAAAAAAAAAGAAGAAGGGAAAAGTGAAGAGTTAACAGCTGTTCCTTCATATGTGATCTCCATCCTGGAGGCATCTATTTTCCTGATAGCAATTTCGGCTATGTAGGGCTTCCTGCATTAACGGAGTATTAAATTCAGCAGACTGTTCTGCTCAGTCTGTATATCTTTGAATCATCTGGTCAGAAGCGATTATGCATTTACCACCAAAAAACTCTCTTCTTACATATATATGTAATTTGGAAGTCATATACCTTAACCGACTACGAACATCTGACAAATCTGGCATACAACACTTTGCAACTTAAAACGAAGCTCAGCACTTAATAATTTCAGCAGATCATGAAAATCCCATAGAATGCTTCTGGTTCAATCCCGGCGCAAGTTCTCACACAATCCGCTGGTGTGTGACCCGCGATCTCAGTCTTATAGATCGTAGGTTTCCCTTCAGTATTGCAAACTTGGAATAAAGAAGCTCGAATCCTAATTGAAGAAACTGTAACCAAACAAAGTTCCTGTGATATGTACGTTCATCAACGCTGTTTCGATCTCATGAAATGGCACATGAAATTCCAGACGAGAACCAAGAAATATGCACTCGTAGTAACAGGCATCAAATACATAAAAACAACAGTAACCTCCATGACGTGATACAGTGAACGTAGATCGCCCCAAAACAGAAAAGGGATAGTCAGTAGACCAGACTTATGGACATGATAGAAACAAATAACGGATCACACTGCCCAGATCACAGTGTAATCTCTGCAAGTTTTTGGCAGTAAACAAATGTATCGTTTATAAATTATATTTGAGATTTGTGCCGCAACTTACAATTAGATCGAACTAAACTGAGTTTCGAACTATTTACTCCAGATAAGTGACTAGCTATTCTTAGGGTAAATTTTCGTTACCAGTAAGTGAGTGCACATAGGGGATTGGGAATAAGTCAAAGGAATTCCAAATTCACTAGTTTTAAGAGAATATTACCATTACGAGATTTTACATTTCATCAAGGAAAAACGTGATCGGAACTTGAAGCAGGAGCTATAATAAACTACTTCTCTAACTGAATGTGTGTGCACGTGTGTGTGTGTGTGGGGGGGGGGGGGAATAGAGAGAGAGAAAGGGAGGAAGAGAGAGAGAGAGAGAGAGAGGTAGGGAGGAATTGAGAGAGAGAGAGAGAGAGGTGGGGGTACGATACTTTGTAATCTTAGTAGATTTTTTTAACAGTTTCCATGTTTAGGCCTACAGAAAGGTGCTTGATATCTATTATAGATCTCTGACCTTTCACCTAGATCCCAGTTATCTTGGAGTGGAGTAGAGGTACAACACTCTTTCCTTTCCCTCCTACAGATAAAATTTCCCTTCCACCATCAACCTTTACGTTGGCTTACAATTTAAATTACAGCACACACACACACACACACACACACATATATACACATATATATATATATATATATATATATATATATATATATATATATATATATATTAGTTCTAATACACAGAACTGACACATTAAATTTGCTCAGTTAGGAAGCGTTTCTCCTATTCTAATTGTGATGCTAACATTCATGAATGAGTTTTTTATTGACTATAAGTGTTTTATCGTAAAGGTACTGCTGAGTACGACTTGGATGTTGGATACTTTGTGTTGATAGTTATGTTTACAGGTACCTCGCTCTGGAATGCCCAGGTACATACCAGAAATGTTCGTTTAATTGCGCTTGTAAGAGAATTCACATTACTAACATATTTCGCGAAATTAAAGAAAGCAGTCTGTGTAACTTTGACATTGACTTTGAACTTTATTTGAATTGCTTGATTTAACTGTTTATTTACTGCATACTTCTGTCTGTTGATACTTCTTTTGCGGAAACCGCAAGATCTGAACAGCGCATCTATCCTACCCATGGAGATAAAATTAAAGGTACTCGCCATGACATCAAAAACGTGAAACTGATGACCGCCATCTTAGTTGCCCCAAAACATCACTTCCAGGTGTTTTCTTCTGTCCAGAACACGTATCACAGAATACACTGATTTCACGCACAGTCAGAAAAAATTTACAAATAGAAATGACGCAACACTAAACACACTTCATCAAGAGCTATGTTGGAAATTGTTTTGTTACACGTATAAAGTACCAATTTCCCAGAAGAAAACAAATGAAAACTGAAGGAATAAAATGATAGCTTACTGTGGTAACTTGCTTCGTTGGTTCAAACAATAGGAAGAGGAAGATTCCTCTGGTAATTTATACACATTACTTTGTTAATAAAAGATTTCCTGGTCTTCGGAACGTTTAATCTTGGAAAACATGTTTATTTTCCTCATATGTAGCTCATTTTAAGTCTTTAGATGTTACTTCTGCTTATTCAGATTTTCTATCTGAGTTGCATCTTCACCTTGTTTATTAGTAAACCAAATTTAGAGCAGTCAGCTCTAAAATTATCACACACTGAACATGCTTACAAAACATGGGTTGTAGTTAGTCATAAAAATCAATCGATATTGTTCGCATGATACACGGTTTGGAGGATTTTTCTCTGACTGCAACACGTTTACAGTTCTGGTAACTATAGCCATTTGCCGTTGTGAATGTAATAATATGATACGCAGCCTTTCAGTGACTGTATATGTTGATGGTACTTAGATATGGGTTCTCATTTAAATGTTTTCGATGTCGGTGTTTTGGTTTCCTCTGGTCTCCACATATTCTTACCCTGTGGTGGCTGATGCCTTCTTAAGAGTAATAAAACGCCTGTTAGTGGTTCCATGCAATGCCGAGGATATTCGTAGATATAGCTGAACATCCAGTAATTGTCCATCTAAATTAATGCGGACCGTACAAACATGGGACAAATCATGACGTGCAGCCGCATCTAGACATTTTTTTTGGTGCTCTTTGCGTCACAAGATTTGCACTGATAATACCTTTGTTGGTCCTTCGTGGATACGGGGCAGCGGCTGATCGGATATTACCAAAGAAAGATGACCAAACAGCTATACGTTTTCATAAGTTATGCATTTAGACGACCAGTTTCGGCATCTAACTAGTGCCACCTTCAGGCTCTGCACGCGAAAAAACAACGAAGATATATGTAGTATATGTCAAGGTACATAACACTTAACATTACATTGCCTCTGGTTGCATTTTTGGTACTGTGACAACTAATTCTGTTATATCACTTGTGGTGATAGAGCTTAGGCGATAAATATGTACATTATTGTGTACTCCATACATTATATCTCGTTTTAATTTCAATCACGACATTTTTCCCTAAGAACTAGAATGTTTCTCACCTATAAGAATCATGAATGTCTTTTTATGTAAAAAGAAAATAGTAATATAAAAAAAATGAAAGTCGAAGTAAATAAAAACAAATAAAATAGGAAAAAGAAAGAAACTAGAGAAACGTTATTCCTTTGTGTTCCAGATTTCATGTATTGTCTATTTTCTGATTTTCGTAATGTTTCGCGTGATCTATTATAACTTCGTGAAGTCAAAATAGCTTCGATGCTAACCTGTGTGTGTACATATTCTGATTTGTTGTGCTTTGTATGCACAGGTACTGTTCTCAACACTAAATACTGCATTTTGTAGGTTTTAACAACTTAATTTACATTTTCTGTAATTTTAACTGTGATATACCTTGATATACACTACTTGAATACTCGTTATTTTTACATGCAGTTGCCTTAAGATGGCATTAATGAGATACCGAAACTCATCGTCTAAATAAAATAACCTCTGAGGATGTATGGCTATTTAATGACCTTTCTTTGGTAAATTACGCTGTTAAGTCCAGACAGGCACGTGTCGTGTATCACAAGAAGCCATTTAATTGAATTCTTTCTTTAATCTATTCATTTCTATAAGTGGAACATTCTGAAAACATCTGAATCGAAGGCACTCACAAACGTCGCCTGTATCATGGCTCATGGCGCATAAACTGTTTGAAGAATCAGAAATATACCCCAAAATATTTCTTTTCCTTGTACTTGCATTTTGCACTGAACTAGAACGTTCATCGCCATTCTCCGACATTCTTGATGTGTTCATTTCGGTTAAGAAATACGCAGAATCCCCGTAACAGTAACGCTTACCGAGAAAACTGCTCTTCCAGCTTAGTTTCGACGCACATTGTGGCTCAGTTTCGTGTTGATCTTTGCTTTGTTACTAAACAATGTAACAGTTCGAATATGGTTTACAATGTGTGAGTGACTTTCAAGTATTGTGGGAAAGCCACTAACATGAATAGCACACATAACTATAATATGAAACATAAAAGGAGAAGAGAAAAGCTCCGACTAGAAAATGGATCTCGATCTTTCTTCCTTGCCACATTATAGTACTTCAGTTTCTATTCCAAGCACTGTGAACTAAATTTTAAATTGTTATGGAACTTCGCGGTTATTCTCGTGTATCCTTCACTTATACATAAGATGTTTCTCATAATACAAACCTGTGTTCATGATTCCGACAAGTACATTGTACCAAATTTGGTCTCCTTTGTGATGGATGGAGCAATGCGTAAAAACAATAGTTGCATAGTATCCTAGTACTGTTAATTTAACACAGAGTTTTTGTAGGCTTATGTGCTTTGCAAACTTCAAATTGAAATTCTGAAGTAAAATTCTTAGTCCTGAAAAACTGATCTAGAGAGATCCTGGCGAGAAATGTTCTTCAAAATGGAGGAAACAGGCTAGTGTTTAAAAGATAATACAAGTTAGTGCGTAATACACGTGTGAGACTTCTTCTTTTAGTGTTCAACCCTTAGGTTGGTTTCCAGCAGAGCGCCATTCCTCTCTTCTGTCTGTCTTCCTCTTCATTTACACATGTGCGTTACATTCAACGTCATTCATGATCTGTTGCATGTATGTTATCCTTGGTCGCCCCCGCCGGTTCCCTCCCTCAGTAGCTCCTTCTGCTATTGTTCCAATGATTTTGTTGTGCCCTAGGATGTGCCCTATAAGTTTGTCTCTTCTTGTTTGGATCTGCCTTGACAGAGATTTGGTTTCCTTTACTCTTCTAAGCACCTCTTCATTTGATACTTTGTCTCTCCAGCTGATCTTCATCGTCCTTCTACATCTACATCTACATTTATACTCCGCAAGCCACCCAACGGTGTGTGGCGGAGGGCACTTTACGTGCCACTGTCATTACCTCCCTTTCCTGTTCCAGTCGCGTATGGTTCGCGGGAAGAACGACTGTCTGAAAGCCTCCGTGCGCGCTCTAATCTCTCTAATTTTACATTCGTGATCTCCTCGGGAGGTATAAGTACGGGGAAGCAATATATTCGATACCTTATCCAGAAACGCACCCTCTCGAAACCTGGCGAGCAAGCTACACCGCGATGCAGAGCGCCTCTCTTGCAGAGTCTGCCACTTGAGTTTGTTAAACATCTCCGTAACGCTATCACGGTTACCAAATAACCCTGTGACGAAACGCGCCGCTCTTCTTTGGATCTTCTCTATCTCCTCCGTTAACCCGATCTGGTACGGATCCCACACTGATGAGCAATACTCAAGTATAGGTCGAACGAGTGTTTTGTAAGCAAACCTCCTTTGTTGATGGACTACATTTTCTAAGGACTCTCCCAATGAATCTCAACCTGGTACCCTCCATACCAACAATTAATTTTATATGATCATTCCACTTCAAATCGTTCCACACGCATACTCCCAGATATTTTACAGAAGTAACTGCTACCAGTGTTTGTTCCGCTGTCATATAATCATGCAATAAAGGATCCTTCTTTCTATGTATTCGCAATACATTACATTTGTCTATGTTAAGGGTCAGTTGCCACTCCCTGCACAAAGTGCCTATCCACTGCAGATCTTCCTGCATTTCGCTACAATTTTCTAATGCTTCAACTTCTCTGTATACTACAGCATCATCCGCGAAAAACCGCATGGAACTTCCGACACTATCTACTAGGTCATTTATATATATTGTGAAAAGCAATGGTCCCATAACACTCCCCTGTGGCACGCCAGAGGTTACTTTAACGTCTGTAGATGTCTCTCCATTGATAACAACATACTGTGTTCTGTTTGCTAAAAACTGTTCAATCCAGCCACACAGCTGGTCTGATATTCCGTAGGCTCTTACTTTGTTTATCAGGCAACAATGCGGAACTGTATCGAACGCCTTCCGGAAGTCAAGAAAAATAGCATCTACCTGGGAGCCTGTATCTAATATTTTCTGGGTCTCATGAACAAATAAAGCGAGTTGGGTCTCACACGATCGCTGTTTCCGGAATCAATGTTGATTCCTACATAGTAGGTTCTGGGTTTCCAAAACGACATGATACTCGAGCAAAAAACATGTTCTAAAATTCTACAACAGATCGACGTCAGAGATATAGGTCTATAGTTTTGCGCATCTGCTCGACGACCCTTCTTGAAGACTGGGACTACCTGTGCTCTTTTCCAATCATTTGGAACCTTCCGTTCCTCTAAAGACTTGCGGTACACGGCTGTTAGAAGCACCACATCTCCAGGGCCTCTAGCCGTCTTCTCTCTTCTCTTCCAATTGTACATCCGTATAGGGCCACACTCCAAACGAAACCTTTCATGATACGTTTCTTTATTTTCAGACTGAGGTTGTTGCTGGTGAGTAAGTTCCTTCTCCGATTAAATGCAATTTTGGCCTTTTGTATTCTGCTCGCAATTTCTTTTCGGCTTCTACCATCCCCTGTGATTTTGCTTCCCAGGTATGTAAACTCCTCTATCACTTTCAGCTCCTCTCTTCCAATTCTCATTCTCAGAGGTTCATATTCTGATTCTGTACTGCATACCATCACTTTAGTCTTTTTGTTGTTTATTCTCATTCCATACTGATTGCATAGAATTTTTTCCATTGTTCTGAGGACTTTCTCTAGATTTTCTTTTGCCTCCGTGACTATAGCAAAATCATCTGCATTACGTAGTATGTCTATCTTCTGCCCATTAACGTAGATCCCCGCCTCAGTAGTTTCTCGAACTTGGTCTATAGCTTCCTGAATGTAAGCACTGAATCTAAGAGGAGAGGGAGCACATCCTTGCCTTACCCCTTTTCTAATATTTGATTCTTGTTTCTGGAGACAGTTCCTAATCACTGCCACCTCATTCTTATGGAAACTATCACACGGGTGCCTTTGTACTTTATTCCACTTTCCCTCACCACTCTTAACATCTCTTGCCAGATAACGTTATCAAATGCCTTTTTCATATCTACACAGGCAATATAAGTGGGTTTATTTTTCTGTAATTGTCTTCGATAACGAGTCTCAGTGCCAGAATCGCCTCTCTTGTTCCCAATCCCCTTCTGAAACCAAATTGATCTTCACTCAGCATATCCTCCTCCTTCAATTCTCTTCAGAACTATTTTGATGAGAATTTTCGATGAACGTGATATTAGGCTTAGAGTTCGATACTGTTCACATTTTGTAACTGCTGCCTTCTTTGGTATAGGAACAATGATACATTTCTGGAAGTCTGTCGGTATCTCTCCGGTGTTATAGATGGACCTAATACGTTTAAGCAGCATCCTTTTCATGCTGTCACCAGCATTCTTTATTAGTTCTGCAGGGGTGTCATCAATACCCGTTGCTTTGTTGTCCCATAGTTCTTTTAGAGCTCTGTCAAATCCTTCTTGCAGAATGTCATCCCCCTTGTCTTCTTCGTCTACTTGCTCTTCTCGTCCTATTACTTCTTCCGAAAGAGGTGTTCCGGCATACAACTCCTCTATGTATTCTTTCCATCTCTTCACCAAACAGCATTTTCCCCTCTTTATTTTCTATTGTGCTTGACAGTGTTGTTTTACGTTTGTTAAAAAATTGATTTGCTGTTCTGTAGGCTAAATCAGTTCTTCCGTTTTGCATATTTTCTTCCACTTCCCTGCACATTTCTTCAAGAAAATTTTATTTTGCTTTCCTAGCTTCTCTATTAACTAAATTCCTTAGTCTTCCGTATTCACCTTTTCCTTGCTCATCAGTTGCATTTTTATATAATCTCCTGATTTCTATAAGCTCAATAATATCTGCTGTAATCCATTTTCTCTTGTTTTTGGGTTCAGTTCATCCAACTATCGTTTATGCGGCTTTGTATATACCAGATTTAATTTGATCCCAGTCTTCATTTACTCCACCATGTTGAAAATTTTTCATTAGCATAACGCTTTGCCAGTCTCTCAGTTTTCAGTTTTTCTAGATCCCATTTAAGTTTTACTGGTTTCTTCTTCAAACGTTTGAATCTAAGTGAACTTTGCATCAGGACCAGGTTATAATCACTGCCTATGTCTGCAGATGGATAGCCCCTGCAACCTTTTATCTGGTTCCTAAAACGTCCTTTCACCAGAATGTAATAAATCTCTTGTCTCCTCAGTTCTCCAGAGCTTTCCATGTGTATCTTCTTCGTTTGTGATGTTGGAAAAGTGTGTTTGCAACAACTAATTGGTGCCTCGAGCAGAACTCGATTAGTCGATCCCCTCTTTCATTTCTTCTTCCAATTCCATATTTGCCAACAATTCCTTCCTCCGGTTGTTCACCCACTGTCGCGTTCCAGTTCCCCATGGCAATCAGGTTTTCATCTCCCTTAACATTTCTCATCGCATTACTTATTTCTTCGCATATTTCGTCAATGACTGCATCTTCTTCATTGGATGTTACTGAGTTTTGGCTATAGCGCCCATTCCTTTATTCAGAGTGTCGTCTTTTCGCACTGATATAGCAGATATTAATTTAAATGTTCATTACTACCATTAGAACTACAAGTAACATTTATCGAATTGCATACTGCTGGAACATACTTTCAAAAATGACTAAACCTTGTCTTGCTATTATTGGCCACTCACAGAAAGACGCTTCATAGGTAAGTTTTCTGAGTGAGAAGATGTGTAAACTACAATCATCCTAACGCAGTAACAGTCTAATAAAAGAAGAACTCATTTCTGCTTGGAGGTGTACCTCGATGACTCCATGTAGTTTTGTTGTTTCGACATTTCAAAAATCTTTCACTTTACTGACGTCCAAAAGTAATGGTGGCATGTATTGGTAACTTCTTTCCTCATTACACAAATTTATGGGCTAACAAAGAAAACGTAGGTAAGTTTCTTTGAAAATGTGAACATTAAGCGCGTTGTGCTTATGATTTGAAAGTTGAAAATGTAACTAATAAGAATCGGCACTACCAGCAAGCAAACAGGTACTGTTTTCAGAGTTCTAGCTTCGTCAGCTATCGACGCAGATATTGGAAAAGACGATTTAAATTGATTACGATAGCATCCTTTTCATGTCACACTCTTCTCTTTGTTGTTCGAGATGTATAAGCAAAACGGTAGTTACGTTCACGATAGGAAACGCATCTTATTATTGGATCAAATGCACATCTGTGGCCAGAAAAGTGTCTTTGCGTGCAAATGACAGAAATTACGAACAAGAAGTAATCGTAAAAAATCTCCATGTGAACTGTATGTCTGTTAATGTTTTAGGGCATATAACGTGGCGACGCCGGCTTCAGAACGACGTACAGCGTGTAAGTCTGTGGCACCATATCCCCTTATTTTTACCTCCATGGTCCTGCCTCACAAGGTATGACGGTGTCGATGATGCCACAGTCTCTGGTTCCGATCTGTCTGCCGTATCCACTATGGCAACCCATACCTCTGAATATCACAAAAATTACCGTTAAAATTACTGATGACTGATAAATGAGAGACGAATCGCTGTAATTCGGTAGTTTTCTGAAAATCAAATCTATGTTGTACAGTTTACGACACGATGTATAGTTGTACTGGATATTAAATTTGTGTGGACTACAGTCTGATCCGTATAGATTTATGACTCGTCTTCTTAGAAGAAATGTATGATCGTTTATTGATAACGAATCACTATGAACCAGATGAGCCTTGCGTTACGCTTTAATCTATGCCTCATGCTCATTCTTTCTCCTTCCCTGCTTATATAAATGACTTTCAAAATAACTGTTTAAAAATAGAACGCCGAATACACCTCCTATTTACAAGTTCGTTTTTAACTACACCCTTCGAACTTCAAAAGTCTATACTCTCTTTAAACTATGTTTTACATAGGTGATTAATTTTCTTCTTCTTCCAGTATAACTTAGGGTATTTGTCGCTCAACACTCGGTACCCAGTCTCACAAACGCAAAAAATTTGGCTCGTGCAACACCGTTATACAAGTCTCCATTTGTCGCTCTACATTCGGCATCCAGTCTCACAAACACCAAACCTTTGTCTTGTCCAGCACCGTTATACATCTCGCTCCATCTCCCTGTTGCCCTCATCTTACATTATTATTAACTGTTCAAGGAATAGTTCTAAAATTACTAAATATATACCAGTACGACATTTACACTAAACTTTACATATTTCACATAACGTAATGAAATTAAAAATACACAAGTAAATAAATATGCAAAGTGAAATTCCTTCTTATAGGTATTTCCGTACAGCTTCTCTCACATAAAACAATTTATTTTCATCAACGAAATGCAGCAACTCCTCGTATCATCACGAACATAGTTTCAGTACGATTCACATAAACCGTGATATATACTACAGTTATTGGAAACAAGGCTATGGCAGCTATGTAGCAATCTAGCACTGCCGGCAATGTAGAACGCTAGACTATTCCTAATACCAAATGCAAGGTTTCAGGTGCTCTCTGCGCTACGCTGAAAAATATTAAGTTCGGTTCAAAATCATAAACATGGGGTAAATTCTGTAGTAGCAGTTTCGTTATAGCAACAGTTGGAGTTTCGTTGTAATAATGCCTCAGATTTCCTACAACAAATTTGTGAAAAAGGAACTTATAACAGTCGCGTGAATTACAAAGTTAATAGCCGCGAGGAATTAGCCGAGCGGTCTTGGGCGCTGCGGTCATAGACTGTGCGGCTGGTCCCGGCGGAGGTTCGAGTCCTCCCTCGGGCATGGGTGAGTGTGCTTGTCCTTAGGATAATTTAGGTTATTAGTGTGTAATCTTAGGGACTGATGACCAGAGTAGTTAAGTCCCATAAGATTTCACACACATTTGAACATTTTGAACATACAAAGTTAGTTTCGGCGGATGTCTCTTATATTCCGAAGTCGAAAGTGCCTGAGGTTTCTGAGTGGCAGAGATAAAATCGGGTTAAGCATTAAGCGTTATCATGTTGAATCTACTGTCGCCTTTTCTTCAGCTCAGTTATCTCCGACGCATCGCAAGGCTGGTAACTGCATCTTCTTCGTGTTAATAACACTCCTGACTCTTGGAATTACTCAGAACGACCAGCATTTGACCGTACGTCCATTCTATTCTAATATCGATCAGGGAAGCTTTCTCCCTCTGCAGTGAATCAGAAGTTTGTACCTGGCCCAGGACGAAACTACGACAATGGCTTCTTGATATGTAATGTTCACATATTTTTAATAGCTATGTTATATACTCGGATAAACACAAAAATGCGGTGCCATTTTTCTTAGAAATTCTTGGTACAAATTTTGCTCTCATACGTTTCATACTCAAAACATCCGAAAAATTCTGTGGAATGAGTCAACTGATATGCCGTAATCATCAGCGACGTCTCTGACTATGATTCAGCTATCGCTCATAATCATTTCTTTCCCTTTTTTCCACGATTTCATCGGTTGATGATTTGCTGGGGCGTCCGGGTTACTCGTCACTTTCAGTGTCTTGACTTTACTCCTAACCCTTGTTTTAAACACAACAGGCTCAAACAATGTTTAACATTTCTGAAACCTTCCTTCACTTTATTCTGTTCTCAAACCATAATTTAGGACAAGTGTTCTGATCTACTTTGGACAAAATAAATGATCGCCAACACTGTTGAAACCGATTAAGTAATTCTGACAGCTGCGACAGGCTTTCATATTCGATATGTCTCACTCTCTACGTGTGTTTCTCAGGTATGTTTACCAACGGAACAACAACAAAAATCGCATTAATCGGACCACTTCGACAATCAACATTACATAGCTCCCGTTTCTTTTTAAACACGCTTCGTCCCCATCGGTTAACACTATTAGAGCAAACAGACCTATTGTCTGAGACAGGGAGACTCAGTTTGCAATAGCACTTTGTGTAGCTGAGATCGACTCCGTTCATATCTCGTGATATATGCACGAAAAACTCTCAAGTTTCACTATACGTTTGTTAAATACAGATATTTTTGGTTCACTTCATTCCACCCCATTGCCTAAAGACGTGGCCGGGACTCCACATTTAGCTCACATTCGCTTATTTATGACGCTACGGCTATTTTCCACAAGTAATTTTGTTGAAAACTACATATCCTCGTTGCGTCCACGAGCCTTCACGGTGCGTCCCAATGTGTTATCTGTAATATGCCGCTAATAAACGCCTCCCACGTGTCTGCCAATATGCTTTCCAGCCATTATTTACTATGCTTCCAATGTCTGCAACTATCAGTCAGTTTAGTTTTCCGTTCGAAATCTATCCTCATTAGTGAATATTGAGATGTTAACATAAAAGCGAACGACACCGATTCGACATAATATTTCGCAACGCGACTAACAGAAGATCCTCATTCTTACCTGCCATTGTCACCCATATCCGTTGTACAAAACACGTACAGAACCTGTAATTGCATAATATCCAGCTGCACAATAACAAACATAAAAAAATAACGGAAAAATATGGCCTACTTAGCCTAACTAAATCCGCAGTCGGATAATTGATCGTTACTTATATTTCTGTTGTTTGAAGAGCCACAGCTCTTTAACCGACAGGGTTTTGGAAGAGGAAAGTGCCAAAAAATGTTCTGGACGGAAACAACTGGGTGAAGAAAAATGAAGCTGCCGCAGACGTTCTATAATAGCTCATACAAAGATACAAGCATTTCTAAAAGATTCGTTTTTATATGTTCGTAATGATGCAATCTGAGAAACAAATTATGAATTTCAGAGTTGGTGAGACCATCAGTTGTTTTTTGGTAACTCTATGGCAAAAATATGACGTGATGCTGAATTTGCTTACTTCGAGCTTTCTTTGCAAGTACCAATCTAAACTGTGTTGTTTTTTATTTAAGTATATGATAATGAAATTTCCAATCTCGTTTCATTAACTAAAAGTTCTGCTTTAAAATATGTTTTAAACTAACTTGTGTTCCGGGTAACTAGTAATGTATGGTTGTGTTTCCGGAATTTATACTAATAAAAACAGCAGTCGTTAGTGTTCGTTTGAAAGAAGACAAGGAATTTGACAGAAATGGAGAATCACCTGGCAGTGTTCTCAACCCAGAAGATCACGCTGTGATTAAAGTATATGAGAAGAATAAGTACTCATTCAGATTGTCTACATCTAAATTTCATTATTTGAAACACAACGTTTATGTTAACGCTCTTTCGAAAAATCAACGTCGGGCAAGCACCTTTATTTTAACAGCTGAGGAGTCATATTTTGGTCAAGAAGATGTTCGAAAGACTTCGTTCCTTCTCAGGATACGACCTGTATATTCAAATACATCATTTCTAAACATGATGTCAGTGATGTGTTAATAAACAAACTAAGTTCATCAATTTGATGTTACAACAGAGTAATTATAGACAAAACCATTTTCATTTGGGAAACCAAATAAGAAACACAATTTATGGTATATTGTATGTTTATGTATTGGATAAACGTCTATTTAATCCAGCTAAATTGTTGTTTATTATTCTCCTACACCCGAAACGGATTTTCACATGCCTCTGTTCACCCCAAAGACCAATAAATAGAAAATAATAATAAGATTAACGCTGTAGTTTTTATTTATCTCTCTCTGCGTGCTAACAGAACCACCAAATCTTTATTTGTTACGCCATAAAAGCATGAGCCATTTGCTAAATCTGATTATAAGTTAAAAATTGGGTACAAGATCTGTAATCCTATATAATTTAGATTTTTATATTTACTTTTAAAATTTTTCTTTTCTTTTTTTTGGTTTTAAAGTGCAAAACAGTTTCTATTACCCACATTTTATGGTGGTTTCTTATAAATGAGTAATTCAGCAGTGTTAAGGCATCATAATCTTGAAATTTGCTTGCTTCATACGATTAATTTATAAGTTATTAAATATTCCTGAGAAAAATCACGCGTAGTAAAATTTAAAATCGACTATTTAAGAAGAGTGTGTGTCAAGAACTCTTACTCGGCACGACCGGAGGAACTTACTCGTCAAACGAGTAATAATATTGAAACAAATGAGTCTAGACAAAAAACCAAACTCTTCTAAACTTGATAACCCTTCCCAAGCCTCAATCAATGCCTTTAAAAAGAGGGCTATTGTTTCCCCTCTTGGAAGGCAACACAGTTCACGTCAAAGGCTAAGCAGTTTCCGATACTGAACTCGCCGGGGGCAGGCAGGGTTGCTGCCTTCAGTTCCACCACTTACATAGGAGACGCCAGCGCTGCTACCTCTCTTGATGCCAGTGTGTGTGTGTGTGTGTGTGTGTGTGTGTGTGTGTGTGAGAGAGAGAGAGAGAGAGAGGGAGGACTCGGGCGGGGGGGGGGGGGTAGGGGGTGAGGACTGCATTTCTCCAACCCCTACAGCTACAGCCGGAATTCAGTGGAGAGGACGACGTGTTCTGCTGCCAGGCAAAGTCCATGTGCCACACAGTAATGTGCTCATATAATAATAAAAAGAAATAGCGTTTTTTCCTTACGTTACAGTCGTCGCGTTAAGATAATGGAAGAGCAGAAAAATGTAAGAGCAGAAATGGTTATTCGGCCATAACACGGAGAATATCATGGATAATTTGTGAAAGTGATCAGGTAAATGAGGTTATCAGCGTGTTGAGTGTGTATTATGTCGTGAATTTTTTCTGCATTCCGGAGACCAATACTTGCTATGACGTAATGGCAGTGACAGGTTGTACATCTACATACATCCTCCGTTCTCCACTGTGAGGTGTATGGCAGGGGGTACTTAGCATGGTACCACATTTTAGGATGTCTTCCGCCTTCAACCGCGTATCGAGTACGGTAAAACTGAGTACTTCCAGGCCTCTTCTCGTGCTGCAAATAGTCTAATTTGATGTTCGCGTCCCGACGGGAGTAGTACTTAGAAGTCTGAAGAATATCGCAAGAATTTGCAAGTAATACTGGCTTTTGAAATTTTTTAAGCCGCCTTTCGCTGTTGAAATTTGCGTTTCTGTTCATTTGTCCGCCAATCCAGGTTTTCAACTCTGTCTTGAGTCACACACACTTGTGGTTGTAAAGGTGTAATGTCCCTTTTTAGCCCTATTTGCTGCGCGTCCCACACACTTGAGTAATATGTTAAACCGGGACGGACGAGTGATTTTTCAAGTAGCTTCCTCTGTAGACTGACTGCATTCTCAAATATCCTGACCATTAACTTAAGTTTGCTTTCTGACTTACTGACGACAAAACCACTACAAATTGTTATGCTCAGTTATGTATGTGAGATGACTGATTCGTATAACGAATCATGGAGATCACAGTCATAGATTCCTAAGTTTTCAAACGGTTCGAATGGCTCTGAGCGCTATGGGACTTAATATCTGACGTCATCAGTTCCCTAAACTTAGAACTACTTAAACCTAACTAACCTAAGGACATCACACACATCCATGCCCGAGACAGGATGCAAACCTACGACCGTAGCAGCAGCGCGGTTCCCGACTGAAGTGCCTAGAACCGCTCGGCCACAGGGACCGGCTAAGTTTTCACTATTTGGGAAGTGCATAGCTATATACGTCTGTACATTTAAAGCAAGTTGATAATCATTGTACGACTTTGAAATGTTGTGAAAATCTGATGAATAGTTCTACAGCTTCTTTGAGATCGTACTTCAGTACAGGTATCTGCGAGTATTTTGAGGTTGTTATTAATAACGCGATGTCATTAGTCTACAGCTAACACAGGCCACCCGAGATATATCCAGAATGAATAAATATATCGAGGTACGATTTTCACCAAGTTACAGCAAACTGTGGTGTGCGTACTGTAAGACCTTCGGTACACACACCATCAGATTATTTGACTCGTCACTCTAGCGAAGTAGGTGAGTGTCAGCAATATGTCTCGTGGTCTTATCGTGGCGTGTTCATCTTCTGCCGTTAGGTCAGACGATAGAAATGCCACTTGCACGCTTAGAGTAGCAGATTGACGGTGACCAACTTTAAACAAAACTTGATTAATTTTCACACACATTTATTAAAATAATAACAAGCATAAAAATAACTTGGTTCTGGATGCTATTTACAAATGACAATCTGATGTTCTTTTGGTCTTGGTACGTTAATCTTATTCTCACATATCTCTGATACTTGACAAAGTGTCTATACATTTCTCTTCATGGCTGTGTATAGGAATATGGTAATCTTGTTAGGTGCAGACTGAAACTTGACTATAGACTGGTTCAGACTAATGCAGACAGGTACAGACTAAAGCAGACTGGTGCAGACAAATGCAGACTGACTAATCGGAGGTCTGTACACTCGTTATAATACCTCGCGCGTTCAGGTAGCACTGCGCGAGTGTGATCCGCGAGGAGAAAAGGTTCTACGTTAGCAGCAATCCCATTGGCTGCGTTACATATTAATACGCGGATCGTCGGAAGCAGAATTTGGTCCGTCTTTATGGCAGCGCCATCTCGTAGTGCGGAGACGGACGAGCGCTGCGCCTGCGCTGTTGTGCTTAGCGGGGCGCGCTCTAGTGGGAAAGTTGTGTACGCGCCGACTACGCGGAACTATGTACACAACACAAACATTATTGTTAATTCCCTGACGTTCGCAAGTAATTTTTTACGTTTATAACTGCCGAATTGTATCAACGACTTTAATTTTTTTCGACGCAGCTATATACTTTTTCTTGAAGCATATGCAAGAAGATTCTACGAGAACTCAACGGCATAACACGTACGGGACTCGATCACACGGTACCGCTCTTCAGTGGCGGCCTGTGGTCTGCAGATTAAGAGGGGACGCCCGCGGCACGTCGTATGCAACATTTTGCCTTTTCAGAACCTTTCTTGAACGGGAAAAATATAGCATGTAATGTAGCAGCAAGTGATGTTATGTAAACCTTCACGTAATATAACTTTTTCTCTTATACCAAACATAAAAAATTACGCACAAATATACAAGGTGTTGTTGTTGTTGTTTTCTTCAGTCCAGAGACTGGTTTGTTGCAGCTCTCCATGCTACTCTATCCTGTATAAGTTTCTTCATCTCCCAGTACCAACAGCAACCTACATCCTTTGTTTAGTGTATTCATTTCTTGGTCGCCCTCTACGATTTCTACCCTCCACGCTGCCCTCCAATACTAAATTGGTGATCCTTTGGCTCCTCAGAATATGTCCTACTAACCGATCCCTTCTTCTAGTCAAGTTGTGCCGCAAATTTCTCTTCTCCCCAATTCTATTCAATGCCTCCTCATTAGTTATGTGATCTACCCATTTAATCTTCAGCATTCTTCGGTAGCACCACATTTCGAAAGCTTTTATTCTCTTCTTGTCCAACCTATTTATCGTCCATGTTTTACTTCCATACATGGCTACACTCCATGCAAATACTTTTAGAAACGACCTCCTGACAGTTAAATCTATCTTCGATGTTAAAAAATTTCACTTCTTCAGAAACAACCGGCTGTTGTGGCCGGCGGTTCTAGACGCTTCAGTGTGGAACCGCGCGATCGCTACGGTCGCAGGTTCGAATCCTGCTTCGGGAATGGATGTGTGTGAGTCCTTAGGTTAGTTAGGTTTAAGTAGTTCTAAGTTCTAGGGGACTGATGACCTCAAATATCAAGTCCCATAGTGCTCAGAGCCATTTGAACCATTTTTTTCTTCACAAACGCTTTCCTTGCCATTGCCAGTCTACATTTTGTCTACATTTTATATTCTCTCTACTTCGACCATCATCAGTTATTTTGCTCCCCAAATAGCAAAACTCATTTACAGCTTTAAGTGTCTCATTTCCTAATCTAATTCCCTCAGCATCCCCCGACTTAATTCGACTACGTTCCATTATCCTCGTTTTGCTTTTTTGATGTTCATCTTATATCCTCCTTTCACCTGCTCTTCCAAGCCCTTTGCTGCCTCTGACAGAATTACAATGTCATCCGCAAACCTCAAGGTTTTTATTTCTTCTCCATGGATTTTAATTCCTTCTACGAATTTTTCTTTCGTTTCCTTTACTGCTTGCCCAATATATAGATCGAATAACATCAGCGATAGGCTACAACCGTGTCTCTCTCCCCTTCCAACCACTGCTTCCCTTTCGTGCCCCTCGACTCTTATAACTGCCATCTGGTATCTGTACAAGGTAAGTGGGAAGAAATTTACAGCTTTGGAATGATATAAAAGTTTATTGAGAAAACTTACAGAGCCAGTAGATGTGTCATTTTGCAGCAGCCAACCTCCACCTTGATTTGGGTAGTGCATCAGTACACTATCCGCCACCAGGGGTGCCAACATAGTGCACGATTACAAAAGGATACTTCCACTGATGCGAAGCGTGCACGCTATGTGTTTTGGTTTCGTAAAATGAATTATACAACAACTATTCAGCGGAAATTTCCCGCCGAAAATGCTAAAGAATCTCCAAGCAAGCCTGCAATTTATTGTTGGCACAAGAACTTCATTGAGATAGGTTGTTCACTGCAGCATGAAAAATCATCATATCGCCCGCTTGTTGATGTTTATGTCGAACAGGTTAGGGAGAACTTTGCCCACCGTCCACAAAAATCAAGGTGACGTGCGTCTCTGGAAACAGGGATTCCAAAAAAGACTGTTTACAAGTACTGCGTAGATGTTTGCTCTTGAAACCACACTGATTCACAATGGCACAACACATTAGTGATGCATATAAGGTTGCACGTGGGGAATTCTGTGCGGAAATGTTACATCGAATAGAGGTAGACGACTCATTCCCGGAAACACTGATCTGCAGCGATAAGTCAACATTTCATATTAGTTATTATGGTGAACACCCGCGACTGGAGGATATGGGGCAGCGAAAATCTGCATGCAACCTTTGAACACGTTCGTGACAGTCCCAGAGTTAAAGTGTTTTCTGCCCTTAGCAAACTGAAAGTGTATGACCTTTCCTCCTGCATCGAGAACTGCTATTCTATAGCACTTGCATGTGCTCGGAATCTTTTTAATTCCTCAGAGCGATGAAGAAGACCGAGATGGTATGGTTTACCACCAGCAAGACAGTGCACCACCTCATGGAAGTTGCACGTTTCCTCGATAATCGCTACATGGGTCAGTGGACTGGCCGTGAAAGGCCAGACGCATGGCCACATTGCTCCCCAGACATAGTACCACTGCAATTCTTTCTCCAGGGTTTCATTGGGGGCTGTGTGTATGTTCCTTCACCGCCAAACAGTTTAGCCAACCTGAAGAATCGAATATACGCTGCCGTTGCCCGAGTTATGCCGGACTTTCTGCATCGAGTGTGGGATGAAATAGATTACCGGTGGTATGTTTGTCGCATCACAAATGGTAGTCACATCGAACAATAATGACACTTGACACTTTTATGTGAAACCTCCGGTTGTTTGCTACAAAATGAGACGTCTGAGGATTCTGTAAGTCATCTCAATAAATTTTTGTATCATTCCTAAGTTGTAAAGTCCTCTCTCACTCATCGTGTATAGTTTTAATATTTTCTGCAGGCAAGACAGTAACCTATGGAATAAAATCAAACCAACAAAGAAATGGTTCAAATGGCTCTGAGCACTATGGGACTTAACATCTGAGGTCATCAGTCCCCCAGAACTTAGAACTACTTAAACCTAACTAACCTAAGGACAACACACACATCCATGCCCGAGGCAGGATTCGAACCTGCGACAGTAGCGGTCGGGCGGTTCCAGACTGGAGCGCCTAGAACCGCTCGGGCACACCGGCCGGCTCAAACCAACAGTCATACCTTAATGAATTCATTCCCCTGTCCTTACTTCCAGCAAAGCGCTCAATTACACCCTCATTAAAATTATGCACGTTCACAAGTGCTCTTATTATAGAATGCATACCAAATGCACTCAGTATCTCTTCTTTAAGGGGCTCCGGAACGCCCTATACTTGCAATGTTAAAATAACGCTTATAAATTACATCTTTCCTCACAAAGTATTTGGGGTAGGAAGTTGAACTTTTTACAGATTATTTATTGGAATATGGGCTACAACTTAACACAGGGATTTTACAAAATTTTAGTTTAGTTATTAAAGATGCTTTTTTTCAATTGTAATGAAAATTCACAACATTTATTTGCAATTTTTTATTTATATATTCAAAAATATACAGTTTTTTGGAAAAAGGCTGTGTTAAATTATGCAGAAGGCACTGTGTAACATTTACTGAAAGTTTGAAACACATATGTTTGGAAGATCCTTAGAAAACATGTAATTAGTATGAGAAAATAAAAGTTTTGGGAATCGAGCTACAAAGATTGGATTAACTTTTTAGTGCATTCCAGGTCCATAGGATGGATTATCTTCATCCTCTGCAAACTCCTCCTCCAGCTTCCTCTTGTTCCTCCTCCTGTTTACTCTTGCTTGTATTTCTAGACTCTTTACAGCCCTGTCTGCAGCCCGAAGGCGTTCCTTGTCTAAAGCAAGCATCGCTCGTACCATGTTAGAACCTATCTTCATTCCCATATTTCTAAATACCTTGCACCTTACAATGTTGCCATCATTGAAAGTCGCAACAGCATCATACACACCAAAGTGAAGTGTTTCTATTCCAACAAATACAGTCTTGGGGATTCTCGACCATATAACACTATTTACACTTTCATTGGGGTTTTGAGTTTTTCCGTGAATACACTTTTTCAACAGTTCAGGTGCTGCTAAGTCTCTGAAAATAGGTTTTATCACCTCCATTATTGCATGAGGCAGACTATGCTTATGAGTGTACACTTCACCAATTAGCAATCCTTTGTTATATTTACACCAACTGTCTTCTTCTTTGGGACACAAGCTATGTTGGGGATTTTCATCGTCTTTATTGTTTACAGTAATAACACATACCTTTGGCTTTCCAACATTTCTCCTTTTCTTAAATGCCTTCAGAGGATTTCTAATAACTTTACTTTTACTCGTTATTATACTTCAACAAAACAGAGACTCAAGAAACAGAATTAATTACGAATATTTTCGAGATAACGACAGAATAAATAAACATGAAACAATCGACAATCACACCAGCGATATATATTGAACCATCACAGGTTAGCCACAACACATACTTTATCTCACATCACTAAAATATACCTGATGAACACGGACGTTAATAATAACACCATTTTACAGCAGTTTAACAGCGCCACAGTGGGTCACGCCCATGTAGAACACATTTCAAAAAAAAAAAATTTAAAAATAGTTGTAGTCTTCGGAATTGAATAAATTATATATCTATTAAAAGGTAATAGTCTGCAGATTCAGAAAACGCAAAAAAGTAAAAATTGAACTTTTCATGATTTTGAGCCTTTAAGGAACCCCTTAATTGCGTGTCTATTGAAAATCTTTATTCTTTTCAGTGTATGGGGACACATCTCTCATTCTGCTGTTGTCATTGGTATTGTACAAATAATTCCTAAAAGTTTCACTGATGCCGGTAAAAGTCTTCCACATTATTCTTGTAGATAAAATTCAGAAGTGTTAAACCTCTGTTTCCACTTTGGAAATCATTTCTACTGTATATGACTGTCAATTCGTGCCGCAGTTCATTTCCGTTCAAGTCAAATAATTTAACTGTAGTCTGAAATTCATTGTCAGGGAATCACAGCTTAAGTTTTGGGAGCAAACTAGGCCGGAATAATGTAGCTGCCTAAAGTGACTGCTAAATGTGAAACGCGCATCAGTGTTAGCCATAACAAGGTCTCATACGTCCTTTGCAACAGTTTTACGTGAGTCTACAGAACGGAAACGTTTTGTACCAGCAATGTCTTCATGTCCATTCCTGTTAACCAACTGATGGTCGATCCCAAGCGCATTGTATCGCTGACTTGAAATCAGAGACGTTCTTTAGAGCTTTCACACTATCAACATATCTAGTTTGCAACTGATTAGCCAGAATGTAGCAGTCTGGCTGGAACGTAGTGACGAACTCAGTCCAAAAGAAAAATTCTTGGTCATTGTTGAGAATTTACGATGTCCAACTGCTTCGTGATGTTGAATGATCATTGCTATCGTGATCCTAAGTGATCACAAGGTAACCCGCTATTTCGTTCTTACACTTCAATACTGCGTTCAAACATTGCGTTTTAAAATTTCGTCTAGTGCCTGTATTTCTTCAAATACGTTTCTTCACAACACTATCAAGTACGGAAATTTTTCGCTGATATTGAGAAGAAAATAGAGAATCCTTGTAAATTGTTAAAAACTGTTGTACGTTCTTTGTGTCGCGTTGCACAGCGCTCTACAATGAGCTTTAGTTGGTGGGCACGACAGTGTACAAAATTTGCTCTTTCTTATACTGCTTTCATAGTTGCCTCCATCCATTTTGCCTACCACTCATAACTGAAGCGCCATCATAACTCTGTGCTATCAGTTTTTCTGAAGAGTCATCAATCTGTTAAGTTCATTGAACATTTCACTACTTATCTCCACAGATGTGTGACCTTCGCGTGTTACGAAATTTATGACTCTTTCATGTTGTTGTTGTTGTTGTTGTGGTCCTCAGTCCTGAGACTGGTTTGATGCAGCTCTCCATGCTACTCTATCCTGTGCAAGCTTCTTCATCTCCCAGTACCTACTGCAACCTACATCCTTCTGAATCTGCTTAGTGTATTCATCTCTTGGTCTCCCCTACGATTTTTACCGTCCACGATGCCCTCCAATACTAAATTGGTGATCCCTTGATGCCTCAGAACATGTCATACCAACCGATCCCTTCTTCTGGTGAAGTTGTGCCACAAACTCCTCTTCTCCCCAATCCTATTCAGTACCTTCTCATTAGTTATGTGATCTACCCATCTAATCTTCAGCATTCTTCTGTAGCACCACATTTCAAAAGCTTCTATTTTCTTCTTGTCCAAACTATATATCGTACATATTTCACTTCCATACATGGCTACACTCCATACAAATACTTTCAGAAATGACTCCCTGACACTTAAATCTATACTCGATGTTAACAAATTTCTCTTCTTCAGAAACGCTTTCCTTGCCATTGCCAGTCTACATTTTGTATCCTCTCTACTTCGACCATCATCAGTTATTTTGCTCCACAAATAGAAAAACTCCGTTACTACTTTAAGTGTCTCATTTCCTAATCTAATACCCTCAACATCACCCGACTTAATTCGACTACATTTCATTATCCTCGTTTTGCTTTTGTTGATGTTCATCTTATATTCTCCCTTCAAGACACCATCCATTCCGTTCAACTGCTCTTCCAAGTCCTTTGCTGTCTCTGACAGAATTACAATCTCATCGGCGAACCTCAAAGTTTTTATTTCTTCTCCATGGATTTTAATACCTACTCCGAATTTTTCTTTTGTTTCCTTTACTGCTTGCTCAATATACAGATTGAATAACATCGGGGACAGGCTACAACCCTGTCTTACTCCCTTCCCAACCACTGCTTCCCTTTAATACCCCTCCACTCTTATAGCTGCCATCTGGTTTCTGTACAAATTGTAAATAGCCTTTCGCTCCCTGTATTTTACCCCATCCACCTTTAGAATTTGAAAGAGACTATTCCAGTCTACATTGTCAAAAGCTTTCTCTAAGTCCACAAATGCTAGAAACGTAGGTTTGCCTTTCCTTAATCTTTCTTCTAAGATAAGCCGTAAGGTCAGCATTGCCTCATGTGTTCCAATATTTCTACGGAATCCAAACTGATCTTCCCCGAGGTCGGCTTCTACTAGTTTTTCCATTCGTCTGTAAAGAATTCGTGTTAGTATTTTGCAGCTGTGGCTTATTAAACTGATTGTTCGGTAATTCTCACATCTGTCAACACCTGCTTTCTTTGGGACTGGAATTATTATATTCTTCTTGAAGTCTGAGGGTATTTCGCCTGTTTCATACATCTTGCTCACCAGATGGTAGAGTTTTGTCAGGACTGGCTCTCCCAAGGCCGTCAGTAGTTCCAATGGAATGCTGTCTACTCCGGGGGCCTTGTTTCGACTCAGGTCTTTCAGTGCTCTGTCAAACTCTTCACGCAGTATCGTATCTCCCATTTCATCTTCATCTACATCCTCTTCCATTTCCATAATATTGTCCTCAAGTACATCGCCCTTGTATAGACCCTCTATATACTCCTTCCACCTTTCTGCTTTCCCCTCTTTGCATAGAACTGGGTTTCCATCTGAGCTTTTGATATTCATACAAGTGGCTCTCTTATCTCCAAAGGTCTCTTTAATTTTCCTGTAGGCAGTATCTATCTTACCCCTAGTGAGACAAGCCTTTACATCCTTACATTTGTCCTCTAGCCATACCTGCTTAGCCATTTTGCACTTCCTGTCGATCTCATTTTTGAGACGTTTGTATTACTTTTTGCCTGCTTCATTTACTGAATTTTTATATTTTCTCCTTTCATCAATTAAATTCAATATTTCTTCTGTAAACCAAGGATTTCTACTAGCCCTCGTCTTTTTACCTACTTGATCCTCTGCTGCCTTCACTACTTCATCCCTCAAAGCTACCCATTCTTCTTCTACTGTATTTCTTTCCCCCATTCCTGTCAATTGTTCCCTTATGCTCTCCCTGAAACTCTGTACAACCTCTGGTTCTTTCATATGCTTCTCCTTTCAGTTCATATCGAACAATAGGTATGAACTGATAAAAGGTCGCACAATCTGCCGTTTCATCAATTTCAGTAGTGACGTAGTCCCTTGGCGATATTTATTTAGGAACCAACTCGCAGACAGCATAAATGAAGGGCATGGGGAAAGAAAATTGTAACCCTCAAATTTGAATTTTTCTAACCAAGTACAGTAAGACAATGTAACCCTTATGGGGTAACGAGTGTGGTGTAACGAATTCATCTTATTGATGACACGTGGCAGCACAATGTTTATTTGCTTCTGTGGGAACCCACATACGCTGGTGAGAAACAATGGTAACCCACAAATTCAAAATGGAGGAAGTAGCAGATTGCTGTGAGTGAACTTGTGATATTTTTGTAATTTTAAGTGAATTGTGTGGTGATTCCAGTGATTCTGACTGTTTTGATGTTGACATTATTGATCCAGATTTCAATTTAGACGAGGAGACGGAATATTCTACTTATATTAATTCTACTGCAAGTCCAGTAAGTTTTGTTTTCCACGTAATGTTGTTATTTGTTGGTTACCATTATCTTTGTGCTAGCTAGTTAGGTTATGTATTTTATTTCCATAGTTAATTTTCTTAGAAGATCTTTATACGAAGATAGAGTCAACATGTCTTTTAATGCAACTACATTGTCTTCTGTAAGTCATGGGGTGTTTTCAAAAATAAATATTCTCGTATATGTGGGCTACTATTTTATTCATCTTATCATTGATGAGGTTACCATTTTATTGGTTAACAGCATTTTTTAATGTTACACAGTACATAAAAAATATTTTTAATAGAATGAAGAGGACCCCAACAGAACTGACCCTGGGAATAAATACGTCACAATGAAAACATCGAGAAATGAAAAGATAGTAAACTGAAACCTCCACTTAGAAAAATTAATGAATTACTGTCTGATAAACCTCTTACGTTATTTCATCTTCAAACAGCTGAGGAGAACTGAACGTACTCAGACATTTCTCTCTTTACTTATTTTGATCAACACTAAACTGACACACAATATATTTGACGCAACGCAATCTGACTTTCAATAATCCCTACAAAAGAATGGCCCTGACTAACAATAACCTATACATTTCATGAATCACTCACCTATCAAAAATCTTCGCTACTCGAACTATTACAATACAGCGAGCGCCAATACATAAACTAAGATATAGAAACTAAGGGACGAGGCAATGCAGCAGCACAAAACAATTAACACAAACAGCAATTACAAAAAAAATGCAAATTGGCAAAGCAAGCAGCAGTAATCTAAATTATCAAAGCAAATGCAATACTACAACTAATATAAGCCAATGTGCAGCAACAAGAAAAATAAATCAGTAGTAAAACTGGCTTAATACAATATAAAATTCAGTAGAACTATGCCTGGCAAACAGCAGCAGCAAATGCAATAACTTATACCTAAACATAACATAGCTCAAGCAAAAAAAATATTACAGTAAAGATAGGAAATGTCTAATACCTAAGTCAGATCTTAACACAAGAGTGATGCGTCACAAAAACTTACTCTGTCAAAAAAATTACCAAATCATTGAAAAATTACGTATGCAGTTCCTGTGAAGGGAAATGTCTGTTTGTGTTCCTCCCATTTTTTTTAGAAAGTAGATCATATAATTATTATTTAATGGATCTGTAGGCATAAAATACTGATATTAGTACATCTATTACATCTATTTTAACCAATGCTGCAGTGCAACTCGAAACTAGATATTAAACAAAATAGGCAAATACAGAAATAAAGCAAGGCATGAAACGTCAGTCACTAGCCATATGGTATCCCCTAAGGCAGTAAAATATCTTTGAACTAGAAAGACATTAGCCATAAAACATTTGTCATCATTTCATTAGGCATTTCAGTAAATAACGGAAAGTACAAGCTCCAAACTGTAATCGTATGTTTTCAAGTACGAGCGTGTCGTATTCGCGATGCTTTCTACAAAGGAGTGTCAACATCGAGGTTAATGGCATCTTTTTTCTCCACCTAATGGCTTTTTCTCCAGGCGACTGGCGCAGCTGTATGGGTTTGACAGATACTGATTCTTATGCAACATGTCTTCAAAATATTTCACAAGACTGGAAAATTCAGATTGTTCGAAATGTTTCACCATTATGATGCTATGTTTCATTCGGTCTTGTGTAGCTTGAGACCAATATGCTGTGAGGAAGGCATGATAAAATTCTCCTTCACTGTGACAATCGTGAATGATCGATCGCATTCTTACAGCGGGTTCATTCTCTAAATAGCCACACATAAATTCTAATCTATGCTCTAATAACCAGTTGGGAGGAAAACAATGAGAGAATTGATGAAGCCACGCTTGTGGATGAATGTCGTTGCCAGAATTCTTAAATGTTTTGAATTTATGTGTAGTAATGAACAGCTTATAGTCAAAATCATCGTGTCGGCGAGTAGCATATCGGTCATTGTTACGTCGTGCCGGCGGTTCCATCTCAAAATTCGGTGCGCCTTGCCAATTTCTTTCATAATTTCCGAAATACCCTGTATTATTATTTTTTTGCTTTTCCGTATTTCTAAGTTCCTATCCCCGTGTTGGAGCGCGAGTGTCCTCTGAAATATGTAATTCTTCTATTACTTGTGCCAACTGATCTTGTACTTCCCGGATTTTACGTATTAATTAGATTTTGATTTTGTTTAAATTTCTTATTTGTTCATACTCTTATGTGTTAGTGAAGGCTACGGGTTCTTTGTCATTCAGATCATCATCTACCTTCGTAGATAAGTTAGTGAACTGATCCGAAAGTTCGGCTTACTTTCTCCGATAATTAACTGATTTCCTCAGTGTGTTTTTCTGAATCAAGTTTCAGAGTGTCCATTTGTGTTGAAAACGTATCTATTGTGTCCTTTAAATTTTCCTGAGTTTCTGCAAGTTGCGTAACCGAATCGGTAGATGCAACTGATTCAATTTTACCTTGCAAGGTGTCGTGATTTTCATGAACAATAGTTTGCAGTTCTTTTACGGCTGCTTCGTGATTCTGTAATACATTTTCATGACGCGAAAAAATATGTTGGAAATGCTCACTAATTTGTGTTTTACGTCATTACAGACTTTTTGACATTTCGATTCGATTTTAAGTAACTCAGCAGTTAAACCTTCACGTGTTTGTTCAAGCGTGGTGTCTAACTTTTGAAGCTGTTGCTGTGTTTGTTTCTGGTGTTGTTCCGTTGTGTCTAACTTTTGAAGATGTTGTTCCATAGTGTCTAACTTTTGAAACTTTTGTCCCATTTGTTGCATTAATTATAATAATAATGCACTGGTGTCTGAAACATGTTCCTCAGTGCTATTTGGCAGTGCATTTGAACCGGCAATATTCGCATTTTGAAAAGCAGAAAATGTATCTTGACATTTGAGAAAACGGTGAGGACGCAAAACCTAAATCTACAGTATCTGCAAGATTATGTCCTCTCATTTCGGAATCCTGAGGCGAGCTGTTGCCGTCCGATCGATCGATAATGCTTCCCTGTTCACTAATTGTTTCACTGTCTACACCATTATTTACCGACCGCTCCATTTCCCTATGCACAATTACCAAATTACTACTTTGAATGTCTTTTAATTCATTACACGGTGGTGCTGATAAGCTACTCTCGTCGTTACTATAATTTCTCAGTTTACTTTGGAGCCTAGTGTTATGTTTTTCAAACCCCACAATTATCACGTATTTCACACGATAACAAGGAAAGCACAATTTGAAGAGCAAAAATAAGAAAACACATTAACATAGCACTGAAAAATAATATCTAGTTAACTGCAAGCGCAGCTACTAAATACTTGGTGCAGATCTACATGCATGCCACAACTGTTTTACTGTACAACAATGAAAAACTACAACTACAAAGGAAATTCTCTCTCTACAATTACGCTTTCGCAATAAACAATAGCTACACTAATTACACAAACTACAAGAAAAAATCAGAAGATTCCAGTGAGGTGTCCTCGGCTAAGGGTCGTCATATGAAACCGCCTCTTAGAAAAAATTATGAATTACTTACGTTATTTGATTTTCAAACAGCTGAGCAAAACTGAACGTACTCAGACATTTCTCTCTTTACTTGTTCTGATCATCACAAAAAAAGAAGAAAAAACTGACACACAATATTTTAAGCGCAACGCAATTTGACTTTCAATAATCCCTACAAAAGAATGGCCCTGACTGACAATAATCTATACCTTTCATGAATCACTTACATCACAAAAATCTTCGTTACTCGAACTATTACAATACAGCCAGTGCCAATACTGCCAGCTAAATAAAAAATTCTAACTACTGAAGGCTCTAACTACTGATAGGCATAGCTAGCAAATGGAAGATTTTGATAGAGAACAAACCATCTATTTACCTAATAGTGTTCAAAAATCATCAAATATATCTATCAATTCATGACAACCATCTTTACAAATCTTCTTTTTCTTGCGGACACACGTCCAGATCGTCCGCCTATAGTAACCTCTCAAAACTCTGGCATCTCTCTCTGCCCAACACTACAATAGCGAATATTCCGACAATGCCAACCAGCCACAGACTGCATACAGCACAGCCAGTGATTTCCATATAGAGCGCTACATGACGTTACCAACAGAAAAACCTAAACAGCCTACTTACAAAACAAACGACAACAGAAGAAACTCGCAAGGAATAGTGGACTATAATATACTAAAGAAAACTGGCGTTCTACGGATCGGGGCGTGGAATGTCAGATCCCTTAATCGAGCAGGTAGGTTAGAAAATTTAAAAAGGGAAATGGATAGGTTAAAGTTAGATATGGTGGGAAAGAGTGAAGTTCGGTGGCAGGAGGAACAAGACTTCTTGTCAGGTGACTACAGGGTTATTAACACAAAGTCAAATAGGGGTAATGCAGGAGTAGGTTTAATAATGAATAGGAAAATTTGAATGCGGGTAAGCTACTACAAACAGCATAGTGAACGCATTATTGTGGCCAAGATAGATACGAAGCCCACACCTACTACAGTAGTACAAGTTTATATGCCAACTAGCTCTGCAGATGACGAAGAAATTGAAGAAATGTATCATGAAATAAAAGAAATTATTCAGATAGTGAAGGGAGACGAAAATTTAATAGTCATGGGTGACTGGAACTCGAGTGTAGGAAAAGGGAGAGAAGGAAACATAGTAGGTGAATATGGATTGGGGCTAAGAAATGAAAGAGGAAGCCGCCTGGTAGAATTTTGCACAGAGCACAACTTAATCATAGCTAACACTTGGTTTAAGAATCATGATAGAAGGTTGAATACATGGAAGAACCCTTGAGATACTAAAAGGTATCGGATAGATTATATAATGGTAAGACAGAGATTTAGGAACCAGGTTTTAAATTGTAAGACATTTCCAGGGGCAGATGTGGACTCTGACCACAATCTATTGGTTATGACCTGTAGATTAAAACTGAAGAAACTGCAAAAAGGTGGGAAGCTAAGGAGATGGGACCTGGATAAACTGAAAGAACCAGATGTTGTACAGAGTTTCAGGGAGAGCATAAGGGAACAATTGACAGGAATGGGGGAAAGAAATACAGTAGAAGAAGAATGGGTAGCTTTGAGGGATGAAGTAGTGAAGGCAGCAGAGGATCAAAAAGGTAAAAAGATGAAGGCTAGTAGAAATCCTTGGGTAACAGAAGAAATATTCAATTTAATTGATGACAGGAGAAAATATAAAAATTCAGTAAATGAAGCAGGCAAAAAGGAATACAAACGTCTCAAAAATGAGATCGACAGGAAGTGCAAAATGGCTAAGCAGGGATGGCTAGAGGACAAATGTAAGGGTGTAGAGGCTTATCTCACTAGGGGTAAGATAGATACTGCCTACAGGAAAATTGAAGAGACCTTTGGAGATAAGAGAACCACTTGTATGAACATCAAGAGCTCAGATGGAAACCCAGTTCTAAGCAAAGAAGGGAAAGCAGAAAGGTGGAAGGAGTATATAGAGGGTCTATACAAGGGCGATGTACTTGAGGACAATATTATGGAAATGGAAGAGGATGTAGATGAAGATGAAATGGGGGATACGATACTGCGTGAAGAGTTTGACAGAGCACTGAAAGACCTGAGTCGAAACAAGGCCGCCGGAGTAGTCAACATTCCATTGGAACTACTGACGGCCTTGGGAGAGCCAGTCCTGACAAAACTCTACCATATGGTGAGCAAGATGTATGAAACAGACGAAATACCCTCAGACTTCAAGACGAATATAATAATTCCAATCCCAAAGAAAGCAGGTGTTGACAGATGTGAAAATTACCGAACAATCAGTTTAATAAGCCACAGCTGCAAAATACTAACACGAATTCTTTACAGACGAATGGAAAAACTAGTAGAAGCCGACCTCGGGGAAGATCAGTTTGGATTCCGTAGAAATACTGGAACACGTGAGGCAATACTGACCTTACGACTTATCTTAGAAGAAAGATTAAGGAAAGGCAAACCTACGTTTCTAGCATTTGTAGACTTGGAGGAAGCTTTTGACAATGTTGACTGGAATACTCTCTTTCAAATTGTAAAGGTGGCATGGGTAAAATACAGGGAGCGAAAGGCTATTTACAATTTGTACAGAAACCAGATGGCAGTTATAAGAGTCGAGGGACATGAAAGGGAAGCAGTGGTTGGGAATGGAGTAAGACAGGGTTGTAGCCTCTCCCCGATGTTATTCAATCTGTATATTGAGCAAGCAGTAAAGGAAACAAAAGAAAAATTTGGAGTAGGTATTAAAATCCATGGGGAAGAAATAAAATCTTTGAGGTTCGCCGATGACATTGTAATTCTGTCAGAGACAGCAAAGGACTCGGAAGAGCAGTTGAACGGAATGGATGGTGTCTTGAAAGGAGGATATAAGATGAACATCAACAAAAGCAAAACGAGGATAATGGAATGTAGTCGAATTAAGTCGGCTGATGTTGAGGGTATTAGATTAGGAAATGAGACACTTAAAGTATTAAAGGAGTTTTGCTATTTGGGGAGCAAAATAACTGATGATGGTCGAAGTAGAGAGGATATAAAATGTAGACTGGCAATGGCAAGGAAAGCGTTTCTGAAGAAGAGAAATTTGTTAACATCGAGTATACATTTAAGTATCAGAAAGTCATTTCTGAAAGTATTTGTATGGAGTGTAGCCATGTATGGTAGTGAAACGTGGACGGTAAATAGAGAATAGAAGCTTTCGAAATGTGGTGCTACAGAAGAATGCTGAAGATTAGATGGGTAGATCACATAACTAATGGGGAAGTATTGAATAGGATTGGGGAGAAGAGAAGTTTGTGGCACAACTTGACGAGAAGAAGGGATCGGTTGGTAGGACATGTTCTGAGGCATCAAGGGATCACAAATTTAGTATTGGAGGGCAGCGTGGAGGGTAAAAATCGTAGGGGGAGACCAAGAGATGAATACACTAAGCAGGTTCAGAAGGATGTAGGTTGCAGTAGGTACTGGGAGATGAAGAAGCTTGCACAGGATAGAGTAGCATGGAGAGCTGCATCAAACCAGTCTCAGGACTGAAGACCACAACAACAACAATATACTACAAAAGAAGATACAGTGATCCAGGCGAGAAATTTAGTTGGAGCTTCCAGTAAAAGTTCTAAAAAGTGTTTTGAACTGATTGGGGAGAAGCTTATACAGAGTATAAACATGTCACTCTGGAACATTGGGGACTTCAATAGACAAAATTTTTGTTTGGTTCCATGCGGCTAGAACCCATACAAAGAAGATGTACAGGCAATGAAATTAGCAGGAGTAACAACACTGTACAGTGGAGTGTTATAAAAGATGGCAGAAGCACTGATGTCTGTAATGTTACATTTTTAAGCAATCAAGGTTTGCAGCTCCACAGAGGTAGAGTAGAAAACGTACGATCCAAAATGCGAATAGGGGCTACTACTCCACCAGAAGATAGAAGAGGCAAACATAAGAATGGACCACATTCCTGCTCAGAGGGAGACGTGCAATTAGGCAAAAAACATATAGAAGTTATTCCAAAATACAAAAGTCACTACAGTAAAAAAGATAATGGTGAAAAATTCTATGTGCCGGTGGAACATTCCGTACAGAGTTGCTACACCATAATAAAGGTGGATATTGTCCTGATATCAAAGTGAAGCCTGTATATTTTGATAAGTATCATCGCATTTTCAATTAAGATTTTAATATTTCATTCAACATGCGAAATTCAGATACTTGCCCAACATGCGATTCAAATGAAATTCTACTGATAGAAGCAAAACACGACGTCGAAAAATTAAGAAAAGTAAATATACAGAGGGCGTTACATTTAAGAAAAATAAATATACAGAAGGCGTTACATCGCAGTAAAGCCCAGGCATGTCATGATAATATAAAATTGCAAACAGAAAAGGCAGCTTTTGATAAAGACATTCATGTAATAACTTTCGATCTACAACAGGCATTGGCCACTACTAAACTCTCTACAGGTCCAATGTTCTATAAGAGGAAACTGTAGGCGTATAACTCCAGCATTCATCCCTGTAATTCGTCACCAGATCATTTTATTGTTTGGGATGAAACAGTAGCATCAAGGGGTTCAGAGGAAATAGGCAGCTGCTTACTGAAGTATTTTGAATATCACAATATACGAGAGCATAAGTTGATTAGAGTTTCAGACAACTGCTCTGGGCAAAATAAAAGCTGGAACATTGTGTTTCTTTGGATCCTACTTCTAGCAAAGGGAAGGTTTTCCATCATCGAAAACCAATTCCCACTTCCTGGACGTTTCATGTTGCCAAGCGATCGAGATTTTGCTGTTGTTGAGCAGTATGTTCGCCGACATGTAGAGTTTGTATATGCCCCTTAAGACTGGGTGGACATCCTGAAGACGTGTGGCCAAAAGCGACCATATTGCGTCCACGTTATGTCATCAGAAGACTTTGTATGCATCAGTGACACGAGATGTACATTTAGTCAAAAGAATATCTCAGTAGAATGGCACAAGGTGTTATTGCGAGATTCTGTACAGCTACTCCTCGATGCAGATGACCCATAAATCACGTTCGTATTAAATACATTTGATGGGGAAGACTGGCAGAAAGTCAGTTTGATCAAACGAGGTCGCCCTACAACCTTAGATGGAACCAGTCTTCAAAAGAAATATTCCGTGGT